>NC_142652.1:12121212-12424242 GCF_055504915.1 Nelumbo nucifera | reverse complement strand
TCTATATATGTCAAGACTAGTAAAACTAGAGTTATAAAATTATTACTTTTGAGATAACGGCTAATAATGACCGTTGTTTGGAGGTTGGAAAATTTTCACGGTTACTATCATGCTCATCTTTGACTATTGAAAAGCACTTTGACAGAATATCATGTCTAATATTAATTAAGCCCATATATAAAATGATATAATAAACTCTCTCTCTCTCTCTCTAACTATATATCCAACTTAATTTCTCTCACATTTTTAATTAATTTATGTTAACATAAACCCTCCATGAATCCCCCTCGATGCTTCTTCCTTCAAAGACCCATCACCACATGAGCTTGAAGAAAATATTATCAATATAGAAATGTCCCATGCATGCAATTAATTTCCCTGGTCAAATGAACTTATCAACTACTGCTATAAATACTAGTACCAAACTGCTCAGTTTTGTAGCATATATAGCCCTCCTCCCTAGCATTAGGCATTAGCAAGAAGAGAATAATTTATCGAAGCTGGTTAATTAGGATACCGCACATACATACAAGATATATTCATGGCTAGAAAGCAGTCTAAATCATCCCACTCCCACCTTGGCCGCTTCCTTCTCCTAATTATTCTCTTGTTGGGCTCCATCGCCTCTCTCTTCTCCACCACTCAAGCCCGACCATTAAGCGATCCAAAACAGCACGGATGCATGGAAGAAGGAGATACATTCCAACTTATTAGCAATCTCTCTCTCGAGGCAATAAAGATTTCTAGAGAGAAGGGGAACCGATTTGCAGACGTTAACTACTTGATGGAAGGGATAAAGAAATCCGGCCCAAGTCCGGGAGTTGGCCACTAGTGGTGGCCTGTACCTACGACTTACGACGGTTTCTTCTTCATAGCGATTAGCGACAGAGATTTTTAATTCTTCATCATATTAATTGAGTTGCTTGGACGAGGAGGAGTTGATATCTTATATAAGTAGTAGTTCAAACTTCAAAACGCAAACTTGATTGTGTAAAGTATGAAAATAATGTGTCATAAGATGGGCAATATTCTTATTCCTGTGACCTGATACGTGTTTTAGTGAAGAAGATGAGAATTCTTATTCTGTTTGTTTTGTTTGTACAATCAAACAGAAATGCATGTGATGATTAATTAGTGAACTACACAGACTGAACTCCAACCACATGATCTTCGATCGCTCATCTTAATCTAGACTGAACTCCATCGAACAGTTGGCGTGCACAGCAGGATCTTGCTGATCTTTAGCGTTACTTTAGATAGTCGATCTGTTAGATTCCCGAGTCCCCATTTTCTCTGTATATCGAATTTGGATTTCAACTGAATAGTATTATCCGTTAAATTCAAAATTCTCAAAATATCATATTTATTAATAAAATACTTTAATATTATATTTCAAGAACGAAATGTTGTAATTTTATTTTAGTAACCCATAAACCCTTGTGTAGGCATGCTTTCATCCCAAGTCTCTGCTGGAGACCTTACCGATTAGCCAGTTGACAACCTTACGAGTATAATCATATATATATATATATATATATATATATATATAAAGATCAAATTCAAATCTAATTCAGATAATAAATAGATACCATTTCCAATAAATCAGCTCTTCTTAGACAAATTTTCCCTCTTCTACCCATTCTCTACTTAAAGAAGTTTTGAATTGATACTTAGCCCACTTTTGTTTTACAGCAAAGACCTCTTACACTTGCGGATTTTGTCACTTTGCCCCCAGCTTTTAATCATATGGAATATTTCCATTTGATTTTATCTGCAAGTTTTAAAATTCAAAACTACACCTTAAGACCATTATGTCCTTTTAAATATATATATATATATATATATATATAACTCTCACACGTTTTTCTCGATCGATAAAGGCTCATAGAGACTCACACGGTCGCACCATCTATCCTCTACCGAAGTGGTACTGAACCAATGGTTCATCTTCCATGTCTTGAACGAGTCCATCCTGATTTTTTTTTTTTTTTTTTTTGAAAATTGTCATTATTGTTAGTTAGCTTATAAAATCTGAGGGGTAATTTGATAATTCTACTTGTATGATTAAATTGTTAATTAATCAAGAACAAAGTGTTGGAATAGGATCAAGGTTTTAAAAGGCTGAATGCGTAATTGGGGCGTAATGGCCCAAAAAGGTCAGGCGAAAGACTCAAAGTTTAACAAAAAAAATTAATTAAACTTTGTAAATATATAATATACCAAATTAAAATGATAGAAGTTACACATATCCATATAAAAAACCAAACCAATTTATTAGAAAAGAAATATATGAAGAATCATCCACATAATTGATATTAAATTTATGGCCATCCAAGAGTTAAAAAGAAAGGAAACAATTTAGTTAATTTAATCTATGCAAATAATAATAATTGTTGTTGTTGTTGTCATCTTCTTTATGAGAAGAAATGAGAAAAAATAACAAACTTGGGGCATCACATTTAGAATAATAAGAAAGATCTCACTTGATTTATGTACAAGAAACTAAGAACTTGATTAGTCCTTTTTGCATTGGACTCTCTTAAAATGTTAAGAAAAGCTAATAGAATTTGATTTGCCTTGTTGGCGTTTCATTTTTATTTTTTATTTGGCTGATAATTATTGAAGTGTTTTTTCTATATGTTTTAAATTATAAAAATACATTTTTTTTGCATTAAATCACTAATTAATCGTTAACACTTAGGGCTTACGCCTTTTTACGCCTCATTCTAACAAAGGCTTAAGCCTCACAAAGCTTGAGGCAAAATCTGCACGCTTTGCCTCAAGACATATGCCTCACGCCTCAAGGCTTAAGCCTTTTAAAATAATGAATAGAATAGGGTTACTTTGTTGATATCGAATTCAATATTCACAAAACGGTTCTCACACCATACTCACAGCCACTTGTAATTATACATTGGGAATATCTCCCCATGAATAAAAACTTTTAAATATAAAGATATTCTCAATACATAATTGCAAGTGGCTATAAAGACAGTGTGAGCATCGTTTTGTGAGGACTGAATACGAGTTCTACTTTGTTTGAGGGCCAAGTGTCACAATGCCAATGCCATTAAGTACAAAAAATGGTGTTTGTAATTTAGGAAAAAATTAGGGATAAGTTGACTGCACTCCACCTCAGACCTACAACAATTCAAAATTTAAAACAACTCCACCTATAACACCCATACCTGCTTATAAATTAGTATCAATTCCGAACTAGCACCTACCCCGAGTTAAGATTTTTGAGGGTAGACTGAAAGTAAAAACCCCAAAAAAATTATTCCTAACAAACAACGCAGAAATGACATTTATTTTTTCACTCTGACGGTTGACATATAACTTGGTTACTTGTCCATCAATGAAGTGTAATGGTCTTAGTGGACAAACAGAGAAATCTGGAAAGAAGGTTTTCTATTCTCTCTATAAAACTTAATCGTTTGGCAAAGTTAATTCAGGTAGAATATATATAAATGAGCTCGGACGGTTTGAGGTGCCATGCTCCAAGTTAAGGTTTGTAATATTTGACACGATTTGTGAATATAATTTGAACAGGATTAGTAGGTTTTGGTTTATTTTAATTGTATTGTTATTAAAATTGTTTCAATCTGTTTAATACAATTAATAATTGTGTCAATTTACAAGGAATTAAAGAGTTTAATCATATTAATATTAATTCGAGTTACGTGGTGTTACCTGTATAATAAAGAGGTCATGTTTATCTGAATACCCTTCCATACCTTTGATGTGAGACATAAATATGAATTGCCACCCCTACTTCAACCTCAAGCATAGATTAGACTAGAGTAGATGCACCTGACATTAGTGGATAGACCTTAAAATTCCAAGGCTCATTTGGTTATATTCCGAGTCCACAAGGCCCATAACTCCTGGACGGGGAACTAAAATCTCGATTTCTGGTGGGCCTGAGATGGTGGGTAATGAGGAAAGGCGGGTTAAGTTCTTTCCTGTTATTATAGATTTTTCTTTTGAAAATGATTAATAAAATTTAAGGTGATCGCCAAAATGGTGTATTTGAATGGAAAGATGCAGAGAAACGAAGCTCTTGATCGGATTTGCACTGACCTTTTCCTGAATTGGTTGCGGCCCTCATCTCTGGGTTGTGGTTTGATGAAATTACAGACCCCAAGACAAGAGCAGTATGGCTGTATGGGTAGGGGTGTCAATTGGACTGGATTTGGTCCAATCCGATCCAGTTCAATGTGAATCTATTACAAATGGATCAGGTTTAATTGAATCCAATGAATAATTTGGACCATTTTGGATCAGTCCAATTCAATGTTTGGACCGTTCAATTTGTTCAAATTCATTTTAATTTAGATTAGTTTCAACCCAAATCCGGTCCATTGACACCTAAATTCTTATCTTATATCAATGGACCAGATATTGACTTAATCCAACCAAATCACCAATATAAATTTATTACGGATGGATCGGGTCCAATCCAATCTAATAAATATTTTGGACCAAATTGATCCAATCCACTATATATTTTTGGTCCATTCAATCCGCCCAATTTGATTTTGGACTGAACGGGGTTCAGTCCAGAACCGGTCCATTGACACCCTTAATATATGGAGGTATGGAGATATGAAATAAGTGAGGAAGTTGGAGTGATGAAAAATGTAAACAAATCACAAAGCTTGGCTTCTCCATCAAAACGAAAGCAACCCCAGCCCCAAGATGTTTTCAAATGGAGATCGAAGCTTCCGAGATAATAACAATTAATGGTGATTGCGTGCAAGTGGAAATGACCAACTAGAGAGAATAGAAATCTGTAGAGAGTGGAGAGTGAATAGAGACACTCAAAACTTGCGCTTTCTTGTTAATTGAGCTTACAGGATACATCGTCTATAACACCACCAACAAGGAAGAAACCCCCCACCATCCATATCTCACCCACTAATAAAAACAACTTTTGCTAGTACCTTCATGGATGGTTTTGATGCCTAGCCAAATAACAACTCCAAAAAAACTTGCCACGTGTTTGATCTTCATAACATCAACATCACAAAGGTGGGACCTAACTGGAATTTACGAGGAAGCACGGAGGAGAATACCGGAAAAAACCCCCAAAAAATTGTAATGGAGTTACACTAGGGTTGAGATTGGACGAAACTAGAATACAAAGAAGAATCGTTTACCAAAAGGAAAGAAAAAAGAATAAAGAGTCACAAAGACCGTTTTGACATGAGCACAGATATGCTGCTCGTGCTATATTAACTATAATTATATAATTATATGTTTTGATGAATTTAATAATATTTTGAATCAGATGTACAGGATAATTAATAGTTTATGTATTCTTTTATTTCTTAATCTAATAATTGAAAATTTTGTTGTCTATTTATGTTATTTTATTTATTTATTGTTTTTATATAATAAAAAATAATAGAAATTTAGATGTGAGTTTTAAATCCAACCCACTATTGCCCTTGAATACGGGGAGGGTTTGGATTCTCAAAATCCAACCTGCTAGGCGGGTAGAGTCTATAATTTACAAAATCCTCTCTGAACCTACTCTGTTGTCATCCCAGCTCGAGCTAGGGTTATATATATCATAAAATGTTGGACAAACTTAAATTACATCGGATCAGTACCCGAGGCCTCAACCTAAGCCCAATCTGAGTCTAATTTAGGCTCGAGTTTTTTTTGGCTCAAGTTCATTTTAAAATTCAAAAACTCAAATCCAACCTGTGCAAAAGCTTTGATTGAATCGGATTGGATTTGAATTGGATACACCCAACTTGCACCCATAGATCTATTGCCTGAAATTGTTTTAACAAAGGCCATACATCGCATGCGTCCCCACTAGTATTAACTATAATTATATGTTTAATACATTTTTTTCCATCCTCTTTTTCTTCTTCTCTCCCTATGTTAAGTATAACTGTATGTTTAATACTTCAAAAGTTCTGAGATAATTGGAACTCATCAAGCCAAACTGTTTAATCTTGCATTTTGATAGGAGTATAAATTCTGAACTGAAATGCAGGCATTTGATAAGAATATGATTTGAAGCATAAGTGAAAGTAAATTTGTTTTTCTAGTATATTTGAATTCAAAAATAGAAGCAAAATTTGTTTGTACAAAATAAAAATAAACTTTGCCCTCAAAATTGGACAATGTATAAAAAAAGTTAATATTAATCTTAGAATTGATGTTTATACACGTGACAACCAGATACATTTCATGAATTCATAAAGAATACAGAATTTATCAAAATAAAATAAAAAAAAGTTTATAATTTCATGAACCATATATATTTGCATGTGCAATAACACAATTACACAAACCACATTTCCATATCATAACCAATTTGCTTGGAGCCCGAATCTCTTGCCCACGTTTATCGCAGTCATACATGGAGAATATCTCATCCTCTTCATAGTATTATACAGGGGGAGATGTTCCCAATTCACGGGGGTAGTGTATTGTGGGTAGGCATGGGCAGAGTTTTGATGGGCGGGAGATCCGGAATCATTTGTTAGAATACAGAACACCTCCTTCCAATTTCTCTTTCCGTTAGGCTATAAATGGTATTTGATTGTCCAAATTCAAATTTAATCCATTTATAATTATATATTTATATCAAATATGAATCTACCCCAATCCAATCTAATTGGACTCAATTTAAATACATGTACTCATATACTTAAAATTTATATTGTATTATCATAGGTTCAAGTTTCATGCAATTAATTTTTTTTTCTTCGCCCGTAGGTACACACAATTTTCAATACATTTTTTTTCATGAAATACAATATCAAAGTCATGTTTTGTTCATTTTATTAATAATATATAATATTTTCACCATTTTTGTTTAATGATTTATATCATTCATTATCAGACTACAGTCCAAATTAAGATCTAATTCAAATTCTACTTATATCCAAATCGATTCAATCCGATTAGAGCCCTACTCCCCATTTGAATCCAAGATGAAAGCCAACTTATTTGTTATTGACTGAAGATAAAAAAAAATAAAAACATATAAAAAACTTATTTTTATTGAAACAAAAATATATATTATACTTGCACGGATATTACTTATAATTGACATAACTTCTATCTCGTATTATAAGTTCTACCCCAAGGACCCCAAAATCTAAAACCCCTTATTCTATTCTAGAGTAAGAAGTTGAGATTTCTAGTTATAATTGTTCATTAGATTTGTAAGGTCATGTGGATTTACAACAAAGGAAGATTTGAGCATTGGAATTTTCCTAAAGCAGGAAAAGATCCATTAAAATCGAATAGGAAAAGAAGAAGTCCAAGAATTCAGTAAAACTTTTTTTTTTCTTTTGAGTTTTGATAAATTAGAATTTAGTAAAACATTGGAGTTTCAACTTTCAAACAGATGGGAGACCTTAAAGAAACCCCTAATTCGCCTTGACTCGGAGTTCATCAGTTTTAAAAGATTACTAGCAACCAGACGCTTCGTCCTATTTCTATAAATCAAATTGCATTTCTCAGCAATCGATGAACTGCTTTCGAAATCTAGCATAGAACATTTCATTGATCTGCTGGACTGCTCGATTAGTGATAGCACCTCATTCATCGGTTGGACGCACAACCAACATAGTGTAGAAGCAATGAATCAGCTTCCCCAAAACCAATATTTTGATGATGGAGAAGACGGCCCTTCAAAAACACAAAACCCATAACAAGGAACGAACAAAATTTTAATACTGAACTTTCCTAGCATTTAAACTAAACATAAACATTTCTAGTGGCTACAAGATCTCTAATACAGAAAAATTATTGTTTAAACATTTCACCAAGGAGTAACACAGGAACAGGCTAGGATAGACACACGGTAACAGTAAATATCTGATGGACGGAAGAACAGAAACTTCTTTATGTGTTGGAGGTTAGAGAGCAACATCTCCAAGAACATGGTGCTCCTCTGCATGAAAATCGCCAGCATCGTGAACATCCCAGAACACACTACCCGCGGCATCAGCTTTACCCATGTCCAGGGCAATCGCACCAAAGATGGCTCGGTAAGCACCACAAAGGACGGACGGCAGGGTAGAGTCTGTCTTCCTTGAAACCCTCACCACTTTGTCCAACCCTAACCGCAACGCGTCGGCAGCGCACGAAGACTGCATTTCTGAGACATCGGTTACCCGACGATTCAACTCTTTGGCCGACATCTCTATATCCCGTTGGAGGTAGCGGAGAGACGCTGAAGTTTGGATGACGTTCATACCCAAAATCGCCAAAGCTCTGTAGTTCTCTCCGGAGTAGGAGGGGTGGGTCACTGCCCGACGAAGAGGTTCTATGTTCTTGAACTTGTATCTGCAGCGGATAGAGAAAAGCAAAACAATTTAGAAGAGCCTCATCAAGAAAATAAATAATAAAATAGATGGAGCTATACAGAGAGGTGAAAGCATCAAAACTTACCCGATTTGCTTCTGCAGGGCTTCTAATGCATTGGAGAACCGAGACAAGTCTTCCAAGTTCCCAGCGCCTCCCTGCTCACACACAAAAGAAAAGAAAAAACAAAAAACAAAAGACATGAAAAACATATTTAAGGAGTTTGGTGTAGGGCTTCGATGATCGGGAGAAATTGGTTACGGATGAAGGAGGTTGCCAAACCTGAGGAAGGGTACAGGACGAGAAGGCGAAGACGATGAAGATGAAGATCATGGTGACCCGGGAATTCATCCTTTTCGGTGTTTACTTCGCTGCAAAGAAATAAGAGAGACTATTAAAAACTCAAAGGCTCTCTCCCTCCCTCTCTCTCGATCTCTTTCTCCAACTCCAACCTCCGAAGCTCTGTAGTTTTCGCTCCACTTTAGGCAACCATCGAGACTCTCAACCACGTCATTTAAAGTAAAGAGGGCACCTTTTTTATACCCTAAAATGCCCCTTACTCATTTTATTATCTAGCCATAAAATAACGGAAAGAAATGCGGATTTATTTGTAATTTCGCATACTGCGTACATAGTACATAGTACATTCGCCAAGAATTTATAGGGGAACAGTAGAAGCCTAGACGGTACTCTTGGCCAACAAATATTTAAGTTCCGCTTAAAAAAAATAATTATTTAAGTACAATATTTACGGAATTTCGTAGTGAATAATACAATTCAGAATTAACGCCAACTTCTTTTTCTCTTTTTCGCTTCATGGGGCTAGACAACGGGGGTAGCCCATCCCCTTTCCCTTAACCCCCCAACCCCTTGTGGCAGAGGGATTTGATCCCAGCTCTCTACTCCGATGGTGAATTCAAATTGAAGTCAATTCCGAACTGACACTTGCCCCAACAGTATTTTGGGTCTACAAATTCTAACTCAGGGTTGAACCGTCATTCTCCCATTTATGTATACTAGAGAGATAGAGATCCAAATCACTGATGTAGAAAGTGCGTTGTGACACCATTATCTTAAGGGGGTAATAGCATATAAAGACAACTTTTGGGGTTTAATATCAATAAAAGTAATATATTTAAAAATATATTAACTTTTTTAAAAATAATATCAATAAAGGACAAAACACTGTTCATCTTCTCTTGTCATTTGTTCACCAGAGCCGCTGCCCACCACCGCCTCCACCCACCTCTGCCTCTACCTCCGGCAATGCCGCCGCTGCCACCTTTTGCCAGAGGCAGAGGCAGAGGCGGCGGCGGACGGCAACGGAGGCAAGTGGTGGCAAGCAATGACAAACGGCATCTCTGATGAACAAATGGCAAGAAGAAGAAGATGAACAGTGTTTTTGTCCTTTATTGATATTGTTTTTAAAAAAATTAACCTATTTTCAATTTTTTTTAAATATATTACCTTTATTGATATTAAACCCCAAAAGTTAGAAACCCTAATCTTAATACCACACGGTCCACACTCCACACCCCCATCCCCCAAAAAAAGAACGATTTGTGTATTTTCGATAGATTATTTTTAGATTACTAAAATGTAATTTTCTTTTGACACCTAGAAGGCAAAGAAGCTTGCATTCATCCTCGGTTCAAATTACAATCAGACAATAAAGCATTACGAATAAAGTATGGAGGAGCAGACTTGGTTACGAATAAGTGTAATAATAATAAGAAGAAAAAATAACGAATGAGCCACTTGATTACCCGAACCGCCAACGAACTGAACTGAGCAATGGGAGATTTGCTGAAGTAGATCCCAGAAATCTGCAATGACTGAGTGAATCCGCCAAGGGACTGGGGAGGAAGACCCCAACGTAGAGCATTTGAAATTTTGAAGGAGATGCTCTACTAAAATGTTATTGGGCATACTATTAATTAATTACTTTGATGAGGTATCGTTTTTATCTTTGAACACATAAAATATACTAAGACTATAGGAGTTGTCGAGTTGGGATGGGTAGATTCTAGTTGTTTGATTCTTTGCTCCCAAAAACACCTCCTTACGAGGTTGTGATGAGATTTTTCTTTTTAGATTGAAAAAGAAAAAAAAAATAAGATGAAATGAAGAAAACGACCATCAATAATTATTTTCCTTTTTTTTTTCTTTATCATTTTCTGTTCGAGGTACAAGAATCACACTCTAGGTCCAATCATCTAATTGAGCCGCAAAGTTCAAACATCTGAACAGAACATGTAAAAACAGAACCTCATGTTCACAACATGACTGGCAAATGATGCTTCCTCTCACCCGGAAGAAGAATTAAGTTCTACAACTTTCTCTTACAAGAGCATGACATCATAATGTACATAAGCCACAAAAAAAAAATGCTCATAAGGCTATTGACGAAGACCAAAGCCAACCTCCATGGATGTGAGGCAGGTGCTAAAATTTACACACTGAAGAATTCAAATGGAAACCAGCATTGCACCCTCAGGCTTTGAACAGAGAAAACAGGTTCTCCAGCAGACATGAAAACAATCTTAAACTCTAACACCAGACTAACCTTAACGTTACAAACCAGCTGGAAAATTGTTGACTTGCCCTTGTTCCAGAACATCCTGGCCGTTCACTTTATAAGCTATCCTTATGCGCATGGCGAGAGGTTTCTGAGAAAAACAATGCCTTTAAGAATTCACTGATTGAAAGTTTTAAACTAATGACTATGATCTATGATTCAGCCAAATGAAATACCATCAGCATGTTCCTAAGGGATATATGCATTTTTTTTCAATCAATAATATACCAAGACATATATACATTCAAGCATGCAGGTAAGAGGGATTTCAGCTATGTTACAGACAGCAAAAGTATCAGCAAAGGCCTCAAATACAAATGCAATGGCATTTTTTATGTAAATAATATAACCAGCTTTCACCAATTGATATGGGGTGTTCTCCAGCATGGATTTTTCTTTTGTTTTAAGTTTCAAAAATAGAGGCCCCACACCAGGTTTGAAAAAACATTGATTCTTCAAACAGAACATTGAAAAGAAAAGTTATTGGTTGTGTATTGGATGTTTTGATTCCAAAACGGAAACCAGAAACCTATTCTTGAATTTCTGGTTTCAAAAGCATGTTTTCATTTGGTGATTTGATCTTTAGTCTTTGGTATATAATAACAATACTTGGTTTGGCTTCGCACTCAGACCACCATGCAATAAATCTAATCCCTTCATTTAAATGGGAGATTTCTTGTGTACAACACACAAAATAGTAGCCTGTATCAGCCTTGTGCATGAATGTTCTATTTTCGTAAGGAGTTTCTTTTTTTTTTTCAGAAACAAGGTTATTTTTTTGAATGAATCTGAAAATGTTTCATTTTATTTTGATAAAAACAGATTCAAGAATGTGTTTTTTTTCTTTTTTGCTGAAGTGGCATGTTTAGAAAGAAGAAAAACAAAAACATTCATGCTGGACAACACCCCCAAAGATGATATTTAGACATTACAGCACCAAGCTTCATATTCTACAGAACATAAAATTTATTATCTTGTTTACAAGGATATTTCAAGACTAGCCATCAAGCTGCCTATACTTGAAACAATATGATACCTGTCAAAACTTATAAGCACTCAAGATATGGATTTGATCAAGTTGTGAGTCATTTAAAAAATTACAACATCAATATGATACCTGTCAAAACTTATAAGCACTCAAGACTAGCCATCAATTGATCAAGTTATAAGCACTCAAGATATGGATTGCCTTTTTTGGACAATCTAGGCTGGTTTGTGGTCAGATTGTGTCCAGATTGCAGTGTGTGCATGTGGGCTTCATCCTTGGTGTTTCTAGGACTGTTTGTTTGGTGATAGGAGGGATGGATAATCCCCTTTTATGGACAGAACTATCTTGAATGGTTATTACTGCTAGAGGAAAAAATGGGTATATTAATGGTAAAATCAAGGAACCAAAGATTGGTAGTGCTGAACATGACAGATGGGACCAAGAAAATAGCATGATGATGTCATGGCTCTTGGTTTCCATTCTGCCACAAGTAAGGAAGGCCTTTATGTGGGCTGAAACAACTTGTGAAATATGGGAACAAGCAAAATCTACCTATTCAGTACAGAGACACTATGCAAAGATATATCAATTACAAGCAGAATCCTCCACTTGCAAGCAAGGGAAGAGGAGTCTCTCAGTGTACTATTCAGACTTGACATCAATTTAGAAGGAACTGGATCATTATCAAATGAATTGGAAGTGTGATGAGGATGCAAAGGCCCAAAAATCACTTGTTTCCCAACAACGGGTATTTGCCTTTCTTTTGGGGCTGAATCCTACATATGAATCCATGAGGGTACAAATCTTAGGAAGTAAGAACCTACCTTCAGTCCAAGAAGTTTATGCCCTAGTTCAGTCTGAAGAGAGCAAAAGAAGTGTGATGAATTGTACAGAAGGGGAACCGATTGCACTTGTTCGATGGGGTACAAGTTCAAATGTTGGAGGTTCTTTTAAAAAGGGAGATTGACAGAAGAGAGTGGATGACAAAGACAATTTGGTGCACTCACTGTCAAAAGTCCAGGCACACTAGAGACACATGTTGGGATCTCCATGGCAAGCTGAAATGGGCTTAGGAATTGAGTAAGAAGTCTGATCCGAGTAAGAAGCCAACCCAGCAAAGTCAGAAGAAATATAACTCAACAAATGTGGCATCTCAAGAGACTAGTCCCATGGTACCCCAAGAGCGACACTCTGGTTCTGACCCCAAGGAAGAGATCATCAACTCCTTTCGTGACCACTTGGAATTATATGGTAGGACACTTCGCCAGATGGATTCTGGCCCTACTCCTTCTACCTCCTTTGCATCTACATCAGGTAACACTGCCACTGCCTTCTATGTGTCATCTCATACATCTGATTCCCCTTGGATAATTGACTCTGGAGCCTCAAACCACATGACTGGTAAGTCAAATTTATTTCAGGCATATAACCTCCTCTCTAGGAGAGATAAGGTGAGACTGAATGATGGGTCTTATTCCACCATAGTCGGTCAAGGAACCATCTCCCTTCCTCTTGATCTTACCCTCTCTAATGTGTTGCATGTTCCTAAATTACCTATCAATTTACTTTCCATTAGCAGTATTACTCATTCCTTGAATTGTTTAGTGACCTTCTTTCCTTCTTCGTGTGTATTTCAGGATTTGACCTCGGGGAAGACGATTGGTAGAGGAAGCATGGTGGATGGCCTCTACGTGTTGGAGAGTAAAGCCAGTCTTGTGGCTACAGAGTCTTTAAGTTCTTCTAGTGAGAATCATGCCTACTTGTGGCATAATCGTCTTGGTCACCTTTCGTTTGAGTCTTTACAACTTATGTTTCCTGAGTTGTTTAAGTCTTTGTTAGTTAGTAAATTGCAATGTCATACATGCCAATTGAGCAAACATTGTAGAAATTCCTTTCCTTTAAGAAATAAAAGATCTGAATTTCGTTTTCATATTGTCTATTCTGATGTTTGGGGCCCTATTTCTCTACCTATTGAGACTGGATATAAATATTTCATTACTTTGATCGATGACTACTCTAGATATACTTGGGTGTATCCTATGCGATCTAGAGATGAAGTGCCAAAGATTGTGAAAAACTTTCAACGAATGGTTTTCACTCAATTTCAAACTGAAATTCACATTTTCCAGTCGAACAATGCAAAAGAGTACTTCCATAGTGATCTATCTATCTATATATATATATATATATATTAATATAAGTTAGCGCCGCCAGAATTGTAGTTGCACTATAGCAGACTCCAAATCTCTCTCTTCTCTTCTCTTCTCTCCTCTCTTCCTCTTCTCTTCTCGTACCTCTCTTCTCCTCTGTTCGGCTGTTAATAAATATCATTTTATCCAATACAACATTAGGTCACAGTTAGGCAAGGGAGTCTGCAGTTCTTGCAAGAAGAAATTCTATAAGCAATTCTTGATATGGAAAGAGACAAAGCTCCAGGGCCAGATGGATTTACGATGAACTTTATAAAAGATGTTGGTCTTTTACCAAAAATGATATCCTGAAAGGATTTGAGGAGTTTTACAACAATGGGGTCGGGATGTGTAGTCACAACTCCACTTTTATTTCCTTAACTCCTAAGGGGGGCAATGGAGCTGAAAGACTTTTGGCCTGTAAGTCTTATTGGAAGTGTATAAGATTCTGTCAAAAAGTACTAGAAAAGAGGATGAAGAGGGGAGGGTGGAGTATACCATTGTGATTCTCAGAGTGCATTTGTAGGAAATATACAAATCTTAGATGGGGTGCTAGTGGTCATGGACTCCAAAGTGAGAAGTGGTTCAGGGGGTATTATTTGCAAAGTGGAGATAGAAAAGGCCTAATGACAACATCATTTGGAGGTTCTTGAATTACATGGTGAGCAGGATGAATTCCGGCTCCAAATGGCATAGTTGGACTAAAATCTACATCACATCCCCTTTATTTTCTATGTTTATGAGGGTCTTACGGTTTTTCTTCAGCTCAAGAGACTTGAGGCAAAGGGATCAATCCCTTGTTCCCCTTTTTGTTTATTTGCATAACTTTAGTTCTGTCTCTAATGATGAATAGAGCTAATGGAAGCCATTCTATTGCGTGGCTTTTCAATTGAGGGAGTGCATAGGGAGGTGAATTTATTGCACTTTACCAATGATACTTTGTTTCTTTGTAATGATTCTAAAAAGCAAGTTTGAAATGGTGTCAGGGATGAAGGTGAACTTGTAAGAATTGGCTGATACTCTTGGGTGCAAGAATGGTTCCTTACCTTCCAAATAGCTTTCAACTTCCCTTGGGTGCTAGGTGCATTTCTAGCTCTTTATGGGATCCCATTGTGGAGAGGATTGATAGAAGATTAGCTTCTTGGAAAGCTAAATACTTCTCTCAAGGGGGCAAGGTTACCCTAATCAAGAGTGTGCTTCTTTTTTTTTCTTTTTGACAATAACTGAGAATCATTAATGCATTATTAATTCATAAACAAAAGATACAAATAAGGAGGAGATAAACTCTCTTAGCTCCCTCAGGAAGAGGCAAGAAAATGGATTACAAAAGAAGGCCCATAACTAAGAAACATAATTTTTAAATACTACTTAAAAGAAATAAAGAACGCTAAGGCACTTTCGGCCCATTCTCACTACATCCAGAATTTAGTGTTTCTTCCCACCACTAAGGCATCCCTTTTCACCCAATTCAGCTTGATATCCATTCCTTGAATCGAACGTCTAAATTTCCTGTTTTTTTCATTGATGTAACCCCACTATCTCCACTCCTCTTTTTGAAGCCAACAAATAACCAGCTCAGAGTTCCCTTCAACTAGTGTGCTTTCTTCATTGCCAACTTGCTTTTTGTCCCTGTTTCCAACCCAACCCCATCAAAGGTAGCTAGTATTGTCAAAAAAAAAGGGATGAGGGATTTTCTCTGGAGTGGATGGAGGGATGATTCTAAAATATATAGAGTAAGCTGGAAGAAGGTTTGTTCTTCTAGAAGTTCTGGTGGGGTAGAGTGAAAAAATGAAAGACGTGAACTTATCTTTGCTTGGTAAGTGGCTGTGGAAATTTGGCAGCCAGGAAGGGGGGGGGGGACATGGAAGGAGGCAATTGGGGCTGAATATGGAAGAACAGAATTAGGTTGGTTATACTAGAGAGGTGACTTCTTCTTACAGTTGTGCTATGTGGAAAGGAATTGGTAAAGCTAAATCCGAATTTAATAAAGGAATTGAGTATAGCATTGTAGTGGACAGGTTGAAGGGCTAATAAGGGCTACGGGTAGACCAAAAAGGACATGGGTAGAAAGAGTAAGAAATTATTTAAGCACTAATAATTTAACAGTGGATATGGCATTAAATAAAACAGATTGGCAAAACAGGATTCATGTATCTGACCCCATATAGTTGGGGATAAGGCATGATGATGATTGGAGTGGACAACAGGATCAGATTTTGGTTATTTTCCTACTTTAGTGTGGTATTCTGTTGCTCCCTCTAAGATATCAATCCTGATTTGAACAGCCACTCTTGATAGGTGTCTGACTAAGGAAAACTTGATAAGGAGGGGACAGGGGGTTGCCAAGCAGTACTTGCAGCCTATGCAATGATGCTCCAGAATCTGCCAATCACTTGTTTATCCATTGCAAGGTTGCAGATGCTTGGTGGATTTGGGTAAAGAGAGCTTTTGAGTTGATAGGGTGAAATTCAGAATTGTTTATTGAACTTCTTTTGAGTTGGAAGCTTAAGGAATTAAGCAAAGAGGGGTTCATAATTTGGAGGACTTCTGTACATGTCGATGTGGTGATGTAGAGTATATGGACTGAGAGGAATCTAAGAATTTGTTAAAATAAATTTGAATCTCAAGATGGGATGACGTCTATTTTGAAGGGCAGAACTTTGTTTTGGGTTAGTGTTCACAGGTTGTTTCAAAGTAAACCATACAACACATTTTTTGATAGAGATACTTTTTTTGTAAATCAGGAAGCTTAAATTGTACATTCCAAGTGTACAGTTCCTTGGTGTACATGGAGCTTGTAATCTTTTTCTTTCATTAGTTTAATATCATACTTCACCCTTTCAAAAAAATGAAAAAGTTTAAACTGCAATCAATTCTTTTGAAGAATGGGCAAGGTCCCTAGTAAACTTGATTGTAGCAATTGGTCCAATTACTTCTTTTAGAGGATTTTTGGTTGTCATTTTTTGACGGAGAAGGTTATCAGATGCTGCAGAAGTTCAGCAACATACCCTGTAGATTTACTGTTAACATAATCATGTCTACAAAGAAATGGTATAAATCTACCCAAAAGGAGAAGTAATACCAGAGGTGCCTTATCAAAACAGAAGCTATCTAATTAAACTGAATTTTGATGGACTCCTCCAGATCACAAGCAAGGTGGACTCCTCTTCCAGAAGGAGTAATTAAACTGAATTTTGACGGCAGCAGTCAAGGTAACCCAGGGCCTTCAGGAATTGGTGGAATTTTGAGGGATAATAACAGCAACATTGTATCCTTGTTCTCAGGCCCAGTAGGAGTGGGTGACTCAACAAGAGCTGAATTATTAGCAGCTGTACAAGGCTTACAGATAGCAAGCCAACTTGAAGTGGAAAATCTGGTAGTTGAAGGAGATTCCAAGGTAATAGTTAGCTGGCTGCAGAATTCGGACACTGTCACTTGGGGCTACAGAGATCTTCTGAGGAAAGTAAAATGGATTACAAGAAGCATGACAGTAAATTTCCAATGGTCAGCAGATCAGCTAATGCTTTGTCAGGCTTTTTGGCTAAGCAAGGGGTTTCTCAGGCATCTTTGTATTGGGCTAATTTGTAATCTTATAGTGCTTGGGTCTGTACTCGTTCCTTTGGGGAGGTAGCATCTTGTGCCTCCTCAAAGGCTGCTTGTACGTCCCTTTTCTATCTCCTTAATAAAATTGCCTAATCATTCATCAAAAAAAGAAAAAAAAAAATAAGCCATCTAATGAATATTCCATTCACTTGAATATGTGCAACATATGGAGAGAAAAAGAAAATATACCAGAGAAAATGTAATTTCAATACCTGTCCATGTTGACTGTTGGTCACATGCAAGCTTTGTGTAACTGACCCACTACCACTTGCAGGTAGAGTATTACTACTAGCTGGATCTAAGTGCAGTTGGACAAACTGTGGATTGAACAAAGAGAAAGGATCACAATGATATTTGCAGTGAACATGAAAGAATACTACCACTTGTAATTAGACATGCAATGAAATTAGATATTAAGCAACACATTTAGCTTAATGTGTGACTGTCCAAAATACCACTCCATTCACCAAAGCACATTGCTTGGAGATATGCTCTAAGAGGAGGATAACAGGATAAGATCTAAATTTTCAAATTGCGAAGCACAAAAAGATAGTGATGTTAGAAGCAACTTACGTGGCAAGTTACTGTATCGATAACCAGTTAAAAGCATCATATCCTATTATAAAAGTTAAATTATTAAGCATATATTTCTGAGGACACAAATTGGGGGGGGGGGCTCAACTAATATACTTTTTTTCGGGCACTCAACTGATATACTTTAGGGAAGTTATCCCATATGCCAAAGCAATTTGGGCAATCATTTTTCACATAACTCTTTCTTTTTCTTTTGATGGTAACCATGGTAACCATAACAGACCTATAATTCCTTATTTTCTGGTTATTAACAAACACAAACCTCAACAAATTTTCCCCGTAAAACCTACTTTACCTCTTAACTCCCTTCATTGACTTCATAGGATTGACACATCTACATCCATATTATATAGAAGAAAAAGGGAGGCCAAAAACAAGGTTTAAAATTTTGCAATGTATCAGGTTGTATTGGCCAATACACATTGTTCGAGTAGGGGATAATGTGGAACACATAGAAACCCAATGTTGTGTTCCTCTTTCATATGTCTCAGGCCAATACGTGCCTGCATCAGGTCATTTCGGGTGTGTATCAGCCAAAAAAATACGATTTGAACTCTGGTCAATGGTTTGTAATGACCATAAGTCCACCATTACACCATACTCTATTTACTTGTCCAAATCACATGCATTAAAGTTTATATACTAATAAATATCAAGACAAATTATATTGATTTTCGGAAAATTAAGGTATATACATACACATTTTAGTTCTTCCAACATTTAAGTAAACTTCTACTTGTCGTTATGAATATATTTTTTTTTTATTTATTTGAGTTTCCTAGTGTACCCATGTTTATCTGGATTTTGTATCCATATCCATGTGTATCCAATGTTTTAAAAGTGCAAGGCGCAAAAAAGGCGCAAGGGTCAATTTGTGCCCAAGGCACAAGGCGCAAGGCAAGGCGCACACCTTTTTGAAGCAAGGCGCAAAAATACAAAAACAAAATGCTAAAAAATAAAAAAAGTCAAAAAATTCAAAAAATGCCAAAAATTCAAAAAACAAAAAATATTAAACATAATATTAATAAAAAATATAAACTTAAATTTTAAAATAAATGTGGAACACATAGAAACCCAATGTTGTGTTCTTCTTTCATATGTATCAGGCCAATACATGCCTGTATCAGGTTATTTCGGGTGTGTATCAGCCAAAAAAATACGATTTGAACTCTGGTCAATGGTTTGTAATGACCATAAGTCCACCATTACGCCATACTCTATTTACTTGTCAAAATCACATGCATTAAAGTTTATATACTAATACATATCAAGACAAATTATATTGATTTTCGGAAATTTAAGGTATATACATACACATTTTAGTTCTTCCAACATTTAAGTAAACTTCTACTTGTCGTTATGAATATATTTTTTTAGGATTTATTTGAGTTTCCTAGTGTACCCATGTTTATCTGGATTTTTCATCCATATCCATGTGTATCCAATGTTTTAAAAGTGCAAGGCGCAAAAAAGGCGCAGGGGTCAATTTGTGCCTAAGGCGCAAGGCGCAAGGCAAGGCACACACCTTTTTGAAGCAAGGTGCAAAAATACAAAAACAAAATGCTAAAAAATAAATAAAGTCAGAAAATTCAAAAAAATCAAAAAATATTAAACATAATATTAATAAAAAATATAAACTTAAGTTTTAAAATAAATGTTTTAAAAAACCTATTATCTAAAATTAAAATACATAAACATAAGATGTAAAGCATATTCAAATGGGAATTTAAAAATAAAATAAAACATATAAAACATTTTCAAGCATATAAAACCTCTAATCTCTTTTTTCACTAAATCGCATTACTTCAAGTAGCTAATGTAATGTAAAACATATTACATTCATGATTCTACGAGCTGCCTTTGTACCTCACCTGTAATATGTAAAACATATTACATACATCTCTTAAAGTTGCCTTTCCAATACACCTTGTATCTCCAATACTTTGAACCCTGGTCAAGAGTCCTTTCACCTCAATGCTTGCACTTTCCTCCTCCCCTTTCTCACACATGTGGCTTATTTATTTTTAAATTTAAAAAAATATAAAAATCATATAACCATCTCAAATCTTAATTATCTCAAATAAAATCCTTCTTAACTCTCCCTCTCCCTCCACTCTCTAATAAAACAGGGGTATAAATTGGATGGGTTACTAAAGGATCAAATCAAGCCCATCCTTAGACACATGGTTCAAAGTACCAATACACTAGATATGCCCAAACATGTGTATCAAGCATTTCAGGTTACCAAGGGTCCAAAACTCTTTTTTTTTTCAGATTTTCAGCTTCATATTTTGACAGGGGTTATCTCACATCAATCTTTAATGTTTAAAACCATTTAAATCTTTCAACTCTTAAAATTTAGCATTCTGATGACCCTTTGGAACGATGTGATATGTCCAATATGGGGTGTATTGTATCGATACTAAGAACCTTGCTTAGACATGGACATTGTGCCCAGCCATAGACCAAGGCCAAAGCCCAATTTTGCAATTCAAACCACACCAAAGCTAAACCCAAAACAACTTAGGATGGCTCAGGTGGGTATTGTATCGATACTAAGAACATTGCTTAGACATGTACATTGTGCCCAGCCATAGACCAAGGCCAAAGCCCAATTTTGCAATTCAAACCACACCTAAGCTAAACCCAAAACAACTTAGGATGACTCAGGTGGGTTCCACTAGGCTTGGACAGGTTGTTCAAATTTGAAAGTCTTCTCACTAGAGGTGATAATTACTGGACAGGACGGCCTACATGTCATAATATAAAATGTTATATATTTTTAATATAATATATTTAAAGTTATAGGCCTGGAAGCCTAACCCAGTCCCATGTAGGGCCAGCCTGGGCTCATATTTCCAACTCAAGTTGCAGACTAGAATTCTCAAACACTTCTTCATTAATTGGTATGCACAAAAATATTTATATAAAGACTATCAAATTTCTAATCAACCCCATGCATTGCATGGGTTTACTACAAGTTTCCATCAAAACTTTGAACCCCATAATTCATTAAAAAGCTTCAAATCTAACCTTTTAAACTTTCCTTGATTATCAAATCCTTATTCTTTATACCTAGTGTAAGAGCATGTGTTATAAATGCGTGCCAGTGTTTTAAAAGCGCAAGGGCCATTTTGCGCCTAAGGTGCGAAGTGCAAGGCGAGGCTCACACCTTTTTGAAGCAAGGCGAAAAATGGTAAAAAAACTCAAAAAAAAAAACCAAAAATTCAAAAAATTTCAAAAAAAATGCAAAACATTAAAAATATTATACACAATATTAATTAAAATATAAACTTAAATTTTAAAATAAATGTTTTAAAAAACCTATTATCTCAAATTAAAATACATAAACATAACATGTAAAACATATTTAAAATGAAAATTTAAAAATAAAGTCAAGCATAACATATAAAACATATTCAAGCATGTATACTCTTATTTTTTATTAATAATCTCTTTATTTTTTTTCCAATTGTGTTACTTCAAATAACTAATGTGATGTTAAACATTATGCATTCCTGATATACGGCTGCCTTTGTACCAAGCCCCTCAAGGCAAGCCCAAGCAAGTCCATATTAGGGTCTTAAATTCTTAATCCCTATAAAAAGGTTTTATAACTTTAAGTGTCTTTTTAAAAAAATCTTTTATTAGGATGAATGAATGAGCAATATTAGCAAATATGGGGTTCTCTCCGCTCCAGTCATAAAATACAAAAAAAATGCACATTTTCAAAAGCCGTGTGCCTGGGCTGAAGCGCAAGGCACACCAAGCATGTGCCTTTTGAAAGTGCTAGCCATTTAGCCAAAACATCTGGAGTCCCCTAACCAACTCAAATCCCATAAACCCATTCCTAGCCAGAACACCTGCCCAGAGATTTGCAGATCTAGGAAGCAACCTGAATGAGCTGTTCAACTTAGATAATAAGGTATTTTATACTGTGAGATGATGACAAAGCGACTATGGGCCCTCACAATTTCCAGAAGTTCTGCCCAATCACCACCCAGCAATCTACTTCTACTAACAAATCCTGCCAGCCTGGTGAAGCTTACAGTATAGAAAGAAGCTCAGCTCTTAGAGAATTATCATCGTCAGCCAGTGTTCTCCCCTGATGGGCCTTCGTTCCCAAGGGATCAGACATCAAAAAATTCACTTTTATCTTTCCAAAATCAGACACTTGCCCAGCCTAAAACAAATGTTATCTTTGTGGAGCAAAGCAAGCAACCACATTCAAGTCCCTCAAAATAGAGTACTTAGCTATTTGTTTCAATTGTTCCTAGTTCAAAGGTATTCCTTTGTACAACAACTAAATAAGAAATGATAGGGACTTGAGCTCCTTCTTGTTGAAAATGGCAACAAGATTAAAGGGTCTAATATTAAAGGCCTATTACTTTCGCTGCACAATAGCACACTAAACAAAATAGTAGTTCATGTCATCCCATGAGAAGTGAACAAATAAGGCACAAAAGTACGGTGAGTTAATCATGAAATAAGGCTCTTACAAATTTTGATTAAAAACATTTTACATGCATGGTTCTTCAAAATCCAAATGTATGATGCTTACAAAACTTTGATTAACCATGAAATTTTCTTTCATGGAGAAAATAAAAAGAGGTAACCTATTATCAAATAAAAAATTTATTGTAAGGTAGTGATTTTTCTCAAGAAATTAACCTTTTCAGTTATAAATTCGCAAGGTAGAAAAGAAAATTCAAAACAAAGCCATAATATAGGTATGGAAGTCTAGTAGATCAGTGAAGAAGTGTTACCTTTGGAACTGCTGCCTGAAAAATAAAATCTGTATAGGCATTAGAAGACATATTTGTAAAAGTAGCCTGGATAGATGTTGTTTGTGGGTTTCCAGGCTGCTTTGAGAAGTTGAACATTATCTTCAAGGAGCTACTCTGAAATGCAACTGTAGAGGGATAAACTGGACCATTGTCTCCTGTTTAAACAAAGAAAAAAGGTATCACTATTTTGAACATAAAATTTCAGAGATTAACAGAAGTTATTTTTATTTAAGATTCTCTCAGAAAGAGATCAAGTCCTTGGAGTTTTGTTACCTGGGGTTGACAAATTAGGGGTCAATCCATCCAATAAATCCATTACTGGGGAAGCTCCTGCAGAAGAAACTTGCGTGGGAAGTGGAGAAGAAAGTGATGATAGTCTCTCCAATGGCACAACTGGTTTTTTGGTATCGGTACCAGAAGATAATATGTCAGCCGTTGATACGTTGTTTTGTACAGGAGGTGTTCCTATTGATAGAAGATCTAGCAGCATATCTGCGCCACTTGATGGAGCCTGGCTTGTGCCTTTACACAAAATGCTAAACAATGTCAAAATCAATGTATATATGCCTGGAAACTGACCTCATTGTAGGGAAAATTTGAAAAGAGAACTATGGAAATCTAGATAAAGCATAGAGAAAAACAAGACCAAATGAAATTGCCACTAATACTGCAAAAGGAATAAACTCAACCAACAATAACCAGTCCTTTCTGTAACAGATGAATACTCTGGAAAAAACAAAGTTGTGCCACACCAAGCATATAGACTTTATCCAAACCAATAAATAAAGGGCCTCCAACCAATACTCTGAATCATGTAAAAAGATATCTCAACAAAAAAGATGGTTAGGAAAACTTACAAGTCCCAGGTACAGATATGGACATGGACACAAATACAGGAAAAGGGATTTGGACTCTCCATTTCCTAAAATCTTAGACATGGATATGGGTATGTCTATCTCATTACTATGCTTATATCTATCTTTAAAGCTAAAGATCATTTTTTTCAAGATTTTTGTCAAATTTAATTGAATTTCTAACATGTACAGGTCTTTTTATAGTATAATTTATTAAAATATACCATTTTACATATTTTAAAAGTATAAAGGCTATAAAGTATGTCTTGAAGCATCCATGCAGTATCTGGTATCATATCCAACACCAGTATGCTAGGCATTTATAGGTATCTGGGTACCATTGTTGAAAACCTGTTAAAAGAGCACAAACTTCCACTTTGTCAAGTCTGCAAATCCAATGGAATCATTAAATGCACAAAACACCACTTTTTACCAGCTTTTTATTTGTCTTCATTTGTTTGCATTAGGTTTAGATGAAACACAACTGGGAAATGGGCCCAAATCAATAACTGTCCATTTCTCTGAAAATAAGTAAACTTTTCGTCCACATGAATTATTTTTAGTAAAATAGTGGTTCCAGGAGTAACATGTTACTGCCTAATCTAAGTAAAATGGTGTTCAACTAATAACTGGAAAGCCAAACTGAATTTAAAATTTTACCTGACTCCCATTTTACACAAACTGAGCCACAAGAAAAATATGGCATTTTGATAGTCCAAAACCAATTAACCAAATGCAATGCATTGGAAGGATAACAATTGGTGAGTTGTGGACATAATTTCTAAGTGATGCATCAAATATAAAACATCCAGAATGGAGTTTAACTAAAAGGAAAAGAAAATACAGAACTTATAACCATGTCTATTTCCTTTATTGGTAGTCTGTGCAGGGAAGCAATACGAGAAATGTTGTTTCCACTATTCTTACAGAAAATGGCATAAAATAATGTAGAAAATTACCTGATAATGATGGAAGTGCCAAATCTACACCAAGCAGGTCTTGAAGAAAATCACCACCAGAAGAGCTAGGTGCAGGGGTATCATCTGAACTTAGGTCAAGTAAATCGACAAGAGGAGCTGCAGCAGGTTTGGCAACTCCATTTGGAAGGTTAAGTGAAGCTCCCTTGGAGGTTGAAACAGTTGTCGGCAATGAACCAGCTCTCCTTCCACTATAAGTTGCTTCATCCAGAACCGGCATTCGTTCAACCAAAGAAGACCTGAACGTATTCATACAGCAGCTTCACTAGGCATTGAATTACAGCATTGCTCTTCTCAAGAAAAACAGAATTCATCAAATACTTGCCTGATATTCTGATGCTTCTCAATAATAGAATTAAATTCAATAGATCTTTGCTGCAATTCTAGTACAAGGTTTCCTTTATGCTGATTGATTATTTCCTTAATCCTCCTGCATACATTAAAGATTCATCATATGTGCAATGAAATTAAGGTGTATGGTAAAGACTGTACCAAGAGGAGGACATGGAAGGAATAATGATCAGTCGACTGATATTACAGCTGATAACACCCAATAATAAAGAGAACAAAGATCACATCTGGGAAAGCAAATAAAGATACAGACCCCACCAACACTAAAGAAATGCATAAGATAAAAGAGTATGAAAATGCAAATTGTTTGGATGAACACTTTTAAATGTATACAGTGTAGGCAACTAATCTGGACACATATCACCTCATTCAGAGTATATTTTCAGTTCCCAGGCTTAAGGTTTGAAGGGACCAGGTTGTTTATGATTGCCTTGTTGACTTAAACCTTTTGTGTAGCTGAACATACTCCCTTATAACCAGTTAGCGTAAATTTTGTACAGTTTTCAGCTCATTTCTCTTAATATCAATACAACCAAGCTTTAGTGGACAGAGGCTCTTATTGGAGCCAAAATGGAAACTTCATGACAGGATACTCGCAATATGGCATAGATGCATATACATGAATATAATACATCTTTTTGCTTAAATGTTGTACATGTACAAGCATGTAACACCTGGAGTAGATTTACTCTGTCAACAAACAGCCATTATTTTACTTTCAGATATACTATAAACAACTTATTTCATAGTACAGGTATACGAGGTGGTGGAAGAGGAATACAATTTCAAAGAGTTCCACTTGCAATTATTAACAAAATAAGAAATGCTGGAAAGAAAACACATCCCTTTTCTGATGAATGAGAAGGAATACAAATATTATTTATCCTAATTCTGAAAATCATACAATGATTTCTCAAGAAAATTTAAATTACTAGTCTGAACAAAGACTTTATAAGGGCATGTTCAGAACTATTGACTGCAGTATCTGGGTATTGATAGACTGATCATCCAGGGTAACTCGAGAACTGTTGTGAACTGGCTGAAGAAGGGAGAGAAGGGGTGACATGGCATCTGAGGAATGAATTCAGGCGATTTAAATGGCTCTCAAAGGACACGACAATCTGAAATGGTTGAGGAGAACTGCCTGGCAGATGGTCTAGCTAAGCAAGGGGTACTTTGGTAGACGAGTGAATAGATGCCAGTTACAATGGGTGGTTATTTTCCAGGAGAGTTGAATGCTACATGTAATCTGGTAGTAGGACTAGCCTATGGGGGGTGTGGCACAAATTTATTTCATTGTCTATAATTCCTTCTACACATGTAAGATAATTTATATTTGCATGGGAATGACTGGTAACTAATAGATGCAGTGTGCAACTGGGCATTGAGTGCGAAGAAAAACATGAAGGTCAGCGGGGGAAGCTTGGAAAGAGGGAGGGAAGGTCAGTTCCTGCGAGCAAAAAGATGGAAGAAAGTGTTGAAGGTGGAAGCGAAGACTTTCATCTTGGAAGAAATCTGGACTACAAATGGACTCTCTCTAAAGATTGTAGAATCGAGGAAAGCTTCTTTGCTTCTCGAAGGAAGGGCGGTACCATGGTTCCAAGGAGTTCTCGATGGAGCTAAAATAACAGAAAAATCAAGGGAGTGGAGGTGCTGTCTATTGGAACAGAACAGGAAGTACGTGGCTGAAAGAAAAGAGAACAAGTACAGGAGGTTTTTGGGAGTGCAGGAACACTTTGGTGAGGGACTGAAGCAGTTTACCTGTTTCCCTGAAGGAAGGGAGGCCTCGGGATGGGACCAGTTAGCAGAAACAATTCAGGAGTTTATGGTGGTAACTAATGACAGGGAAAGTGCCCTAAAAGATGGTCAAAAAATTAAGGAACAATCTGAAGGGCAGTCAGGGAAAGTTTTCAGGGAGATCCCAGGAGATGAAGAGATAGGGACGGAAAGTAAATTGCAGATTGATGCTGGACTAGGTTTGGTGAAATTGTAGGTGAACAAACCTAAAGAGGATTGGCAGCTTAAACTTGTCCTCTCGGTAAACAAGAAAGTAAAAGATTGGGAGAGACTAGGTGAAGAAGTCCAACAGATATTGAAGACTACAGAGGTGTTGCAGATTTCTCCCTTTGACGACCACAAGGCTGTAGTGTATTTTCAGGGGATTCCTCTGGATTTTGCTACTGTTTCGGCTGTAACAGAGCAAGGTGTGGTGGTGTTGGAGAAATGGAAGCCTTTTTGCAATGTACAGTTGGTAGAACCCAAGGTCTTTGGAAGATGGAGGTATTCAGGAAAGTTGAGAAGCTATGTGGAGGCGAGATGGTTTCCTTTGATGCTTCCAACCTGAGTGCCGTGCAGATTAATGTAGCTGGAGCAAAGCCAGAGCTTACCCCAAGGTCTTTGGATTTAACTTCAGATAATGTAGAACTCAGGGTTTGGATTGCAACTTCTACAGAAGCTAGATGGTGGAGATTGGGGAGGAGTGGGGAAGACGAAGATGACGTGGCCTCCAAGGTTCGAGTTAACACTGGGAAGGAAACTGTAAAAGCAAGGGATGGGAAAGCAGTACCCCAGTCTTCCACTTTAATTGGCAAATCAGAGGATCGGACTAGGACTTTTGCTCAGGTAGTAACGTCCAAAGGTGGAGAAAGTCTGTCAGAAGACTTTTTGAATTTGAACAAGTGTCCAAAGGTGGGGACAGGTGGAGGTAGATTGGAACAGAAACCAGGTGGATTGTCATTTGAAATGGCCCAGGCCTGCAGTCAGGGAACAATACTAAACTTTTAAAAAGACTGGGTCAGGTTCAAAATTATAAGGATGGGCCAACGGTAGAAGTGAGGGGTACTGGTGGGCCCAGTCTTAAACTTAAAGTGGATGGGCCTGGAAATAAGACTCCAACAGCAAGTAAGCCCATAGATAAATCAGGTGACCACTTAAATAGGCACGTGAGGTGGAACAAGGTTCAAAAGACTATGGACATTCGCTGTGGTATATCTTCGTCCTCTTCAGATTGGTCTGCAACTGGCTCGAAAGAAAAACGTTTGTCTGGTCCGACTTTAGCGTGGCAGCCAAGACTGGTCTCTTACTCCACTAGCCCAGATAAACCTAATCCGAGATAATAATCGCACGAGGTTAGAAGAGGAGGATTCTGCTTCAGACTGGGTAAGTGTAGATGATGAGTCTCTGAAAGAGGAGTTGTATGTTGAAGAGTCCAGCTATGGTAGTATACAGAGTAAATGTCGTTCAAGGTTTGGGGAGGAAGATGACCCAGGATTAAAGTTACTGTTCGAAGAAGAGGCTTGTACACTTCCAGGAGAGTTGGTTCGGCCTAGAAAGGAGTTGGAAAGAAAGAAAACAGGCTCGGATGAGGAGAAAACCGAAACAGGGAGAAAAGGGGATTCAATCCTTTGTAAAGACCAGGGAATGAGTGCTTGTACGGTGTGTGTTGGCAATCTGGTTCCTCCAAGCAGAGCTATAAACTGCCCGCTTCCCACTGCAATCAATCCAGATCTTGATTTCGAGGGTCCTATTCCCAGCGAAAGTCAAACAAAAGGGGTTCAGGCTATTCCAGCAACTAATATTGCGCCTTCTTCCTCACAAGGTTTGGATTGTTTTCAGGTTCAGTTTTTGGTTACTAACTCTGTTTCCCCAAGTCCTGTGTGTGTCTGGCCTACAGGTGATTCCAGCCCAGCTTTAAAGTCTGCCAATTCGTTTGAGTCGGGACAAGTGACAGAGGTAGTGGGGGAGATAAATTCAGAAGCAGAAGAGAGAGAACTAGGGGACAAAATTTGGGAGTCGATCTTGGAACTATTTAGAATCAGAATGGAAGAGGAGCTGAATGTGAAAGAGGGTAGGGTTGGGGAGGAGATTATTCAATTTCCCAATACAGTGGAGAAAAGTGGATACAGTGGAAAATCATAAGGACAACAGAAAAAGAAGAAAAAGGGGTCAGGTAAGAAACTAGAAGGAATTGAGAAGGTGGAAGAGTCTAGTAAGAAGGTAGGAGAGCTTTCTAAGAAGAGGAAGAAAAAGCTGGGTGAGGTGGAGAGGTTGAAGAGTGGGGTGGTTTATGATAAAGCGAGTGGGGGTAGGAAGGATAGAAAAAAGGAGTAAAGAGGGTGGTTTGGTTGGGGCTACCTGAATTGTTTGTCCATGAAGCTAATAAGCTGGAATGTAAGAGGTTTGGGGAGTTCAAAGAAAAGGCGAGTGATCAAAGACTTCTTGAGAAGAGAAAAGCCAGATGTGGTCTTAATACAAGAATCAAAATTGTCTAAGGTGGACGAGAAATGGGTGAGGAGCATTTGGTCAACAAGAAATTTGAGTTGGGCCTTTGCAAAATCGTGGGGAGCTTCAGGGGAAATTATTACTTTATGGAGAAATGAAGACTGGGAGTGTGAAGAAGAATTAATTGGGAACTTCTCGGTGTCAATAAAATTGAAGAGAAAGGAAGATGGGTGGGCTTGGGTGCTAACTAATGTCTATGGTCCCACATCTTACAGGGAAAGGGAAGAACTAGCAGCTGTTAGGGGTTTGTGGGATGGCCCTTGGTGTTTGGGTGGGGATTTCAACGTAATAAGATTCTTAAACGAGTCCAATAACCCCAGTCATAGGATTACATCTAGCATGAAGAAGTTTAATCTCTTTGTGGAGAATTTTGCATTGCGGGACCTCCCTCTTCAGCAAGCAAACTTTACCTGGTCAAACTTCCAAGAAAACCCTACCTGTTGTCGATTGGATAGGTTCCTCTTTACAGTGGATTGGGAAGCTGAATGGGGGATTTTAGGTGTTACAGCATTGCCGAGACCTATTTCAGATCATTGCCCAATCAGGTTGTCTCAAGAAAGACTAGATGGAGGCTCGTGCCCTTTTAGGTTTGAAAATATGTGGTTACTTCATCCAGAGTTTCTAGCTAAGGTGAAAGAATGGTGGGAAGTGGACCAAGTGGAATTCCGATGGAAGGGGTATAGGTTTTACAAGAAACTACAACTCCTGAAAGCTAGACTCAAGATATGGAATAAAGAGGTTTTTGGTAGATTAGAGCAAAGGAAAATGGAAATCGGTCAGAGAGTGCAGGAGCTAGATGGACTAGAAGCTGAAAGAAGGCTGGGGGAAGAGGGTAGGGTGGAAAGATGGAATTTGAAACAGGAACAGAAAGATCTTCTTAGGAAAGAGGAGATAAGTTGGAGGCAAAAATCCAAGTGCAAATGGCTAAAGGAAGGGGACATCAATACAAGGTTTTTTCATTCGTTGGCAAATGGGAGGAGAATGAAGAATTCTGTTTCAAAATTGAAGTGGAATGGGCAATTGCTGACAAGGGAAGATGATATAGCTCAAGCTTTGGTTAATCACTTCAAATTAGTGTATGACAACCCAGGGAGACCTAGTGAGAGCTTAGAGGACTTGGAGTGGAGGGTGGAAGATAGTGTCTTATTGGAATCTTTGGAAAGAAGATTTGAAGCCCAAGAAGTGAGAAATGCAATCTTCTCCATGGGTCAAGCTAAAGCTCCTGGGCCTGATGGTTTTTCGATGGCCTTCTATCAAGATTGTTGGGAGATAATTAGAGAGGATTTGTTGGAGGTTTTTGAAGAGTTCTATGAGAGAGGCAAATTTAACTCGGGAGCAAATGCAACTTTAATTGCCTTGGTTCCTAAGAAGGACGCTCTCCAACCAAAGGATTTCAGACCTATAAGCCTGTTGGGAAGCATGTATAAGATCATCTCTAAGGTCCTAGTGCTAAGATTAAAAAATATCCTCCCGTCTCTAATCTCACCGTATCAAGGGGCCTTTGTAGAAGGAAGACAAACTGTAGATCAAATACTTATTGCCAATGAATGTGTTGAGATGAAGAGGAGGAGAAAGGAAAAGGGATTGGTTTGCAAATTGGATCTTGAAAAGGCATATGACATGGTGGACTGGGATTTTTTACTAGAGAGACTGCAAGGGAGAGTCTTTTTTGGGCAGTGCTGTAATGTTTGATGTTTATTGGATCAACCTTTTCTAATAAGGGTTGAATTCTGTATTTCAGGTTAATTTATCTCTAATGAAAGTTATCGTTTCTGATAAAAAAAAAAAGTATAACATCAGGAATAAAGAAGTAAAGAACAACAAAGGAATGGAGAAAGGCAACTAAAAATTGCATGCACATCAAATCAAAGAAGCAACATCAACTAGAAACATTTATAGAAAGAATAGCTTATTTCTGTATCTCTAAACGAAGCACATAGATTCACACAAAAGGTTTTGAAGTTCTGTAAATATGTAATACTTCAAAAGGAAAACAGATAAAAAAGATGAAAGAGAGAAAGAAAAGCTCATTATATATATTCAGTTAACAAAACTTACGCTGAGCAAGATGGAAAACGAGATGAGAGTTTTAAAAGAGCAACCAGACACATGGCACGAGTGGTGATATCTGATGTATGGCGCTTTATGGCAATCTCTACAACATCCACCGCATCAGATTCTGTTACCTGATATGGAAAACTCAAGTTGGTCCTACTCATTTTCAGAGAAATGAATACATTAAGGGACAAGTAGAAAAAGGACATAAAAATAGCCCACTGGAACAACATGCTCATGGAAGAAACTAGCACTCCCATGTTGTAAATGATTGGATAAATTTTGTGATTCACAAATAAAACGTTAAATAAATTCTAATATGATCAACCACATCAATTACAAGATGTACTCTACCATATGCTGTGCATAAAGGTGACAGGTTGAAAAATAGAAACCCAAATTATTACATGTGTATATGTCATATTCACATGAACTTGAAACCAGTTGCTTAAACCATCATCCGATCTCTATTTTTGAGAGATTTTTACAAACAGAAATAATCTCATGATTTAAATTATAATTCACAATTTGATTAACCTTCTCTGTGATTTAAAATATGACTGCAATCAGAATATTTTCTCTAACTAACTTTGGTGAATTGATTGGTAATCTGGGCCAAGAAACGATGACATCATTGCCTTGGATAAATGCTACATGTGGAGTTTTTCTCATTTTTAGCTTGACACCATTGATGTAAAGGATTTTTAAGTGTCAAACAGTAAAGGACATGTGGAGCTTTCTTTGTCTTCATTTTGAAAATGAGTTGTCAACTTCTAGGGTTCCACCTCATTGCAATTCAAGAACGGCCAAATGTAAGCACTGAGGAGAAGGTCACTACGCTGGAGAACCATTGATGTTTTGTTTCTTTAGGGGAATAAGGGAAAAAAGTAAAATATGAATTTTTTAGGTGGAAACAGTAACGTCTCCAAGCATATTCAGAGGTATTTGCATTACAATTATAGGGTGGGCTTTGATTTAGAAAGAGTTTAAGGACATAAAGAGAATTGATATCAAGAATCAGTGGAATAAGATTGTGAAGCATCGACAATATACTTGACTGTATTTGTTGTAGATTCTTTGCTCCTAGGAAGTCATCTTGCTTGTATGAAGGATCTGTTTTCCAGTCTATTTAAAGATCTTTACTCATGCATATTAGTAAAGTTGCCTTTCTTTCCAATCAATAACAGAACTTTATTAGCAAATTAAAAAGAAACATATACAAGAAGAAATGGGAGAGGAAAACTCTCTTAACCCTCCCTGAAAAGAAACAAACAACCTTCTTCATTAGCAACTTTCAATAATCCATTCTCCTCCTTTTACAACCAGCTTTGAGTCACCTTCAACTATCAGCTTACTTATATTAAGTTCCTTAGCCCTTTTTATACCTTCCATTACTGTCATCACCTCAGCTCTAAGTGAATCACCTTCACCAATAGAGCCTGAGAAAAAAAGCAATAACTTTCCCTTCCTCAATCCTGAAAACTCCAATGCCTGACGGACCTGGGTTGCCTTCATTGCTTCCATTGAAATTCAGCTTAATGTAAACCACAAACTGGTAGAGACCAAAAGTGGTTAAGAACAGTTTCGAGGGGGGCTGAATTCGCCACCATTAAAATGGTATCTGGGTTTCTACCTTCATAGGAAATGAGAAACACCAGTCCTACCAAGTTATTTCATGAGGGCCCAAGTTTGCCCTGGGAGGGAGGGGGTTGAGCCACTACAAAGCTCATAAACAATAAAATTAGGGAGAAGTATGCACTCACAGTAATTGGATCCTCTTTGTCAAGCATCCCAATACCATTGACCAGCATTTCCCCATATTCCCCAATGCACCAAACCACCACTCGAACAAGAATTTCCTGAGAAGAGAATTAAAATAAACCTCTCAAAGCAATGTAAACGGAAAGAACTCCCTCTCGATCAGTAAAATGCTAAAATATCAATGAGAACATTATTGCTCATAAAAAAAAAAAAAGAAAAAGATAGATAGACTAAACTCTTAGAGTCTGAGAGCCCGTTTGGTGCAGCTTTTTGAGAAGATCTTGTAGCTCTGACAGTCAAAAGACGCATTGAGCTTTTGACATAAGATCTGGGCAGCCCGAAGACAGTTTGGCAGACGTACATCTTTCCATATGTCTGCCCGCGTCTTTCCGCGCAAGATTAAAACGCGAAAGACGCGGGAACTTCATTTGAAGCTTCCCAAAATCAGCCCGAAATGGGCTTCTCGCGTCTTTTTGGCACACCGTCTTTTGGCAGCTAGATCTTCCGCGAGCCAAACGGGAATAGACCGAAAATCGGTCTTCCCGGATTATAAACAGCGAAAAGACACGCCAAACGGGCCCTTAGTATATAAGCATTGCATGCATTTTAAATTTAAGTACCTGTTCACTTGATATTTGGAATGCCCTGTAAAGGGACCTTACAGTATATCCATGGAGGTCAGATGCATTGCTTATCACAACTATAAGGCCATGCCATACTTCATCCTTCACAAAGTTTCCAGCCTAGAATCACAACAAGAATGAGTACAATTGCAACTGAATAACATACATCAGAATTAAAAGGAAAATAACTAAAAGAGAAAACATTGGAGGCCACTTGAAACAGTTATCAGATAAAGATAAATAAAATGATTATAGTGGTTGCTTCTTCAGGAAACGGTATCTTTCTTTTGAAATTAAAAATAGAAGCAGTGATTGTAAAACTAATCTTATTATTATAGACAAAAACAATAATACAAACACACTACTATTATAAAGCATGACTTTGTACAAAAACCATATTTTCTGGTACATTAACTCAAGAGTCAAACAAAACAATAACTGAACTGAAAGAGTAACTGAAAATAATAAAAAGTCAAAAGGCTTTTCCATAACCAAATGAAATGGTGTCTCACCAATCAACTGCAATGACTCAAGCTAATTGTCCATGTTTTGGCATTAACTCACATGATATAAAAATACAATAATGACACAAGTAACTTACATGATATAGAAAAACAACAATGATACCAGTAACTTACATGATATAGAGAAACAGTAAGGACAGTAAAAGATTTTTGGGTTAGTATTTATCTTATGCCAGCAATTTTTTAGATAAAATCAAGACATTGTGCATAAGCTTTAACAAGCATATGAGATAAAAACAGATCTGCAGTTTCTTCTTTAGCATAGGGAGAAGTAAAAAAATGGCCAATATTCTGTAGCAGCAAAGTGAAGTTGTGGCCAATATGTACGTGTTCATCATAAAAGGTCAACGGGGCAGCTCAAGATGACAAGATTTTTGTAACCCATGTTTAGGAAACCAAGTAAGATTGTCCAGTAGGACCAGATTAAAATAGAACCAGAAGTAAAACTGGTAAACCAGGGCTTGGCCCCTTTCTGCTTCAATGCCCAATCTGGTTTCCAAAACGTTGGTTGTAGCAATTCAGTAGTTATTTTATTGGAAGAGAACTATCAAATAATGGAAAACGGAATTGAATAGGCATGGACCAACTTTGTAACCTTATTGATGTGTATTAATTATTAAAGAAAATAAGTAATGTACATGAGAAATGTGCCAAACACCCCCATAAACATTAGGCTAGCTCATGCTACCTAACCCCATAATATATTCAAAATGTTACAATCATTTAACCATGATCCCCAAAACCAGTTGCCCCCTAGTATAGTTGATTTCTGATTGCTCCCTACTTCACCGAGGCATCTGCCCAGGTATATAGACCAATAAATACATTAGAGTAGGTCGCCCCTTCAGATGAGTTTGAAGACCCCCTAACCCACCCAACAAAAGAAATACAAATTTAGACCGAAAGCATGTCTGCAGAAGCATTTGGTAATTTGATTGATGCTAGGACTGTCCTAAGGCATCTATTTGGCCAGTCACTAGCTTCTAAACCATCTAAGAGGGCCAATGCATGCCTTAAGCTTATTGCACCAGAAAATACAAATTGGTAGACACTTCTTAATGGCTTAGATGTTAGGGACCAGCTAAAAAGAAGGGTTGTGAAGGCAGGGTTAGCATATCCCAGAGAGAAAAAACAAAGCCATATATACAAGTATTCTTTATACATATTCCACTCACAACAAAATAAACACAATAGCCTGTCTGACACAGGGATATAAAGCTACCTAACAAGCTTCCAACATGCAGCCGAATTCACCTGATATACTTCATTGCTTACCTCAGTAAGAACCTTGAGCATCTGATCAATGTACCATACTTTCTCTGGGGAAAACCTGTGGAAACAAGGAAGAATTTCAAATAAGACCATATTATATTAAAAAAAAAAGAAACTATAAAAAAAATTAACAGGAAAACATTGATATCATCACATGCAATGGCAACATGATTCCTTAGGTCACTAGACCTCCATGAACAGATCAAGCCGTATCCACTGTGCTAAGGAAATCTAGTACTTGTGATTTGTGAATATAGTAAGAAATGCTATGCTAGACCAATTACATTATTTTGTACACTGAACATAAACTCTTAGAAATTACGACAACCACATATTCAAGAATAATAAAACCAACAATCTATCAGCATCCATATTGTTTCCAGAATAAATATTGGTTGCCTCACATCCATACTAGTAGCTAAACTGGATATCTAATTCAAATGGACACCCAAGTCAATACTTAGTGGTAGATAACCTGGAAAATAGAAGAGGAAATATCTTCACAGTGATATAATTTGTTTTTGTATCAGTTCTATGTGGCAGATCATGTGGCCGGCACCTCTTTCTAGATTAATGCTTTCATCTTTTCTAGTGAACACATTGTCTCATTATTGACCGCGGAAAAAAGATAGTGCCCTTAGCATGTCCAACTATTTGAATACCATGGATTTACTAGCTATATTGGTTCTCGTTGATTTTAAGGTCTAGAGGAGAAGTGGTGACAACCAGGGCCAGGTTCCATTCTTGTTAGAATGGTCTAGTCATGATAAATAAATAACTTATATAAATTATAAAGCATTATTATTACAACAAGAACAAAACCAACAAGCCATCTTAAGTTTTCCAAGTCAATAGCAAAACTGAAACATATAGAACTACAAATATCTTCAACTTACTTTTCAACAATGGAGCAAATTTTGGCAGTAAGGTCGCCCTTGAATTCCTGATCACTTACTTCCAGATAATCAATGAGTTCTTTTGTCAAGGGCTTCACATTGCTGTCATTCACTAAAAGAAAAACTAGCTCAAGAGCCCTCTTCTTAATGGAAGCATCTGAATCCTGTACAACCAAATAAACAAAGCCATAAGACTTTCTAGTTGTATATTGAATGTTTCAGTTTAAATAAACTCCAATGAAACATGGAATATCAGGTTGGCATGGAACCATGGCAAATTCATATTCCTTTTGCAACATAAATCAATGATACAATGGTATGCAAGATAAATTATTTCCTTGTTTTAGATGCATAATGATTTAGGAAAACATTAGAACATGAGATAGACATAAAAGATAAAGCCATATTTACAATACTTGCAACCAAGTATTGAATTTCTGAGGCAGTGTCTCTTTATGAATTAGGGTTTGGAAGATCATAAGTTGTACAATATGTTTTGGGTGCTAATCTAGGTAATCATTTTTTGATAAACATGTAATATCCTCTGTGAAAAACAAAAGAAAAAAGAAAAAAAGACTTTGATACCACCAATTGAAGGTTTTGTTAAACTGAATTTTGATGGGAATAGCCAAGGTAATCCAAGCCCTTCTGGAATTGGAGGGGTGGTGAGAGATGGAGAAGGTAAACTCATAGCACTTTTTCTGGCCCTGCAGGTATGGAGGACTCTCTCAAAGCCGAACTGCTTGCTGCAATTCAAGGGGTGCAGATAGTTAGTTAGCTAAACTTCACAAATGTGGTGATCGAAGGGGACTCGAAAGTGGTGGTAGAATGGCTAAGGAATCCTGAGTCTATAATTTGGTGCTACAGGAGTGAAATGAAAAAATTTACTTGGCTAACCAGGAATATGAATTTAAGAATACAATGGGATGGCAGATGCTTTGGCTAAACAAGGGGTAAACAGGTCTATTTCATTCAGGGAACAGTTGTAATGTGTTTTTCTTTTGTGTGAGAGGTAGCAGCCTGTGCCTCTCTAAAGAATGATTGTAAAGATTTTACAAAAAGTTCTTTAATAAAACTCAATTTATTCATCAAAAAAAAAAGAAAAAAGACTTGTCATAATATTAAAGGAAGTGAACATACTAGAGTACTTCTTATAAAGTTGTCGGGTCTGGATTGTTATTTCGGTGGATTTACCCTTTCATTGTATTAACCAGCTTCGTAATTTAATATATTTCTGAATTTCTTGCTGATAAAAAAAAAACATACTACAGTACTTCTCTTCTTTTTTAGATAAGAATATTTTTGGCTATTAATTAGGAGTGCCTTTTCGGTCATTAGGTGATGGATCCAAATCACCACATATAGAATTTTATGATAACCAAACAGTTCATAGCTGGAATAACATATATTTTCCATTTTCAATTCACTCCCATGCCCAGCCACTCCCCAAACAAGACTCTGCATCTCTGCCTCATCACCCCAGTTTTTGCGAGACTGTTAGCCATGCCATTAGAAATCCTACAGATCCACCTGAACGAGCAGTTCAGGCTACTGCCTATTGCCTTTGCTTTTCTAACAGGAAACTGGTCCAAGGAGTCTCTCCTCTTCTGTACACAGCTAATAGATTTTTGCAGTATATTGATGGTGTGTTCATCAAGGATTTGGGAAGATTTTTTGGTCCCTCTTTAACATGTCTTCCATTTTGAATGAGTTTAGAGATAGCGATCATGATCTTTTAGTAAGGAATTACAGGTGCAGCAATGGAGTCAATTGTACTTTGACGTTAAAACCAGAGAGATTGAAGCAACATCGACACACAAGGCCACTATACAACTTCAAACAACGCTGAAAGAGTTCCAATGTTACCGATTTGAGTATGATGTTTATAACATATATACCGACGGTTCTTTCATGAGTAACCGAACTGCTACGACAGGTTTCATTATTGTATCTTCTACTAATAAATTTGTGTCAGCAATTGGACAAAAGATGTTTGGCTAGACAGGCAGCTCATGCAGAACGGTAGGTGATTATTTTTGCTCTGGAACATGCTCAAGTTTCTTAGGAGTAAATTTGTTGTATGCAAGATTCAAAGTTCCGATACGTATCGGCTGATACGTGTCGTATCGGGGGCTTCCCAATACGCCCCTACAGTGGGTGTTTTGGGTCAGACCATGGTTCAGGGGGTAGACAGGCCTTAAACCAACCCCTCTGAACCAGATTGAAAAAAAAAACTAAAAAATAGGAGAAATGAGCCTCGACAAAGACCAATATGCCCCTACCGGTGTATCGGTCGTATCGATATTTTGAATCTTGGTTGCATGTACACTTTTGTATATACCAAGGAACATAAATAGTATAACCCATAAGATAGCTAGCAGATCTAGAAATATACATGATCAGAAGCTCAAGTTCACTAGTGACCCTCTGTATTGGTTAAGAAATCTACTTTGTACTTTTCCAGATGAGATTTGTAATGCTTCTCTGAGTTGTTAGGTCTTTTGCCATTAAAAAAATGAACTTTTAGTAAGGAGTGATGCTTCTGCTGTGGGGATGTGTGGATAAAATTGTAGCTTGTATTTTTACTGCAACGTGCTCTTCCAATTCCATGTAAGCTTTTCCATGACATTAGCACAATCATCTTTTTCATTGCTCAACCATAACGAAAAAGAAAACAAGTCAGATAAAACCTCAGAGAATAAATTCTAGCCATACAACACTGCTACAGTTTTGAGTAATGATCTAGTAAGTAACAAAGCATTAAGATATGCAGTACCTTTACACACTCCAAAATCGTTGCCCGATGCCTCTGAACTGCTTGAGCATCTACTAGAACAGCTTTCATCAGCATGTTCAATGCAACATACCTGACAATGGATATTTGCACAATACATAATTGATTAATTTGAGACCAATTTTTTAAGAGATCTATACAACATTTAAAGAATATAACTGGCAAATTAGGCCATAGGCTTATTAACAGAGTTCTACAACAAAAGAAGGTAACCCATGATTACACCAGCAACAGGGGGGAAAACTTAAAACACAATAAATAGAAAGTACCACCTAAATCCTCTGGCGACTATCCAATTAATTCAGAAACAAAATAAGTGCATAATTTAATGCTCAATTTCAATAGAAAAGAATGGTGAATTCAACAAAGTGAAACAAGAAATGTTGTTTTTTTTATCAGCAAAGTAGTTAAGTGAACAAGCTACAGAAATACAGAATTACATAAAGCATCAAGAGATAGTCATTGCCCTACAGAATATTACAATAAAGCCCAAAATAACTGCTGCCTGTAGACCCCCTGTTTGGCTAATCAGTCAGCCATCCCATTTGCTGTCCTCCTAAACCATGTAAAGGAAGCATTGAGCTCCCTTGCTAGGCTTTCAATCTCCCTTATGGCATGCCTGTAAATCCAAGGAAGAAGGAACATTATCCCTGCTGGTAGTCCAAGAAATCGCAGTCTAGAATCCCCTTTAATCTCCATGTTTTTTAAATCAGCTTGCTTAGCAAGTTTTAGCCCCTGTAGTAGTGCCAACAGCTCAGCCTTTAGAGAATCACCCACCCCTGATGGTCCTTGTGAAACAAGAAATGTTGTTCTCAACACAAACTACCTTATTTTGGTCACATGGAAGATGCAGTTCCCACCACAAGCCTCTTGGGATCCATGTCCCAACAAATGTTTATGGTTTCAACTGTTGCATTGTGAAATGCTTAACAAGAGACAAGCAGTTGAGAAAAGGTGATATAGGATAGGGCAGGGGGCCTACAAAGTACAGATCTAGTGGTGAGCTTTGTGGGATGAAGGGACTTTGGTGACAGTAATGATAAAGAATGGGGATGGAGAAGTGAGTAGACAGCTTGTTGTCCACCAAAGAATCAGATAGCAAGAGATTAGAAACAAGGATAACTCTTGCTGTTCGAGTAAACAACAAAGACATAGATCAATTAGAAGAACCAAAAATCACCAAACCAAACTTTATTTCATTAAAGCAACCCTTCTAAATTGCAATGAAAACGGCTCTATTTATAGGCTCATCATAAGAACTCAGATGCCCCTTCACAGACTCCAATTTGGACTAGGAAACTGATTCAAAAGTCAAAACAACTTCCACCACTTCAAAGCTAAGACAACCCCATAGGTAGCCCATGGAAACACTTAAATAAGGAGTCTAATATTAAACTTTTTTTTGATCATCAAAGGAGACTTTTATTTGAAATTGGATTTAAAAGTTTTACAACTTTGTGTATGGGACTAGAAGTCCCACACTATAACATATTTCTGTCCCTTTCACAATGCAGCCCAAAACAATTGTTGCCTCAAAGCCCCTTGTTTAGCAAGATAATCAGCTAGCCCATTTGCACTCCTTCTAACCCATTTGACTCTAATATTAAACTTTACTAATCTCATTAAAACTATCTTAATGTAAAGAAACCAGAAATCACTAAAAGTAGTAAGTTGTGATTTTACTATAAATAGTAGGTACAAAAATTGCCATGAATAGTAATTTTGAGATAACAGATTAACAGTAAATTGCTAGAAAAATTAAAACCCTATTCTTAAGACACCTACAACTAGAAAATAAATTCAAAAGTCAAAAAAAAAAAGGTTAATATACCTATCACCCAAAAATTCTGAAATACCAATCAAAAAAATTGAAATTTATGCAGGAATTAGAGAAGTGATTTATTTCTCCAAGGAGTCTTTCCTTGCTCTCGTACCTGCATCAAGAAGGATGGAGATTCAACCCTCTAGCTTTGTATTTTGGTTGTCTACAAGTAAAAACCATGGAGAACATTTTTCTGCATTTTCCATTTGGTCATGCTTTATGGAAAAAATTATTGTATCTCTTTCACTGAAGTTGCTGCTGTTTGAGATCACTAATGGTCCGTTTGGTTGCTGAGAAAGGATGAGATGAGATGGGATGGGATGAGAAAGGATGGGATGAAAAGGGAAATTTTTTTTTCTCAACCCTGTCACCTGTGTTTGGTTGCTGAGACCAATTTGTTCAAGGGAGAAGAAATGAAAGTTATTGGAAGCCGTTTTCTGGAAGAGGCAGACGCTGGTGGAAGAACGATGGTGGAAGAACGGCGGTGGAAGAACGACACCAGATCTGGAAGAGGCAGATGCCGGAAGCCATTTTCTAGCAATGATAACCATTGGACGCAGGAAGCTGGAAGCCGTTTTCTGGAAGAGGTAGATGCCAGAAGAGGCAAACGCCGGTGGAAGAACGATGCCAGATCTGGAAGAGGCAGACGCTGGTAGCCGTTTTCTGGCAATGAAAACCGTTAGACGCCGGAAGCTGGAAGCCGTTTTCTGGAAGATGCAGACGCCAGAAGCTGTTTTCTGATAATGAAAACCGGAGATGGCACCAGTGAGTAAACCGTTGGATGGCGTCTGCGAAGAAGACTATGCTCAGTTGCCTCCCTCGATGAAATTTTCTCACTCAGCTTCCTTTCTCAGTGGGGTCGCACCTATTTCGTGAGACCCCGCATCCCAGAAATTGAGACGTGTATTCTCGTCGCGTCTCACCCTTTCGCCCAAAACAAACCTGGGAAAATAGGAATCTGTGAAGAATATTCCTATTTTCCCATCCCAGTAGCATAAACCAAACGGACTGTAAAGGAGCCTTTGAGCAATGGGAAATCAAGAACCTTAGAAAAAGGGGTAAAAGTAAAACAGTGTGGAGCATCATTCACAATGCTTTTATTCAGCCCATATGGCAGGAAAGGAATGCTACAGTTTTTGAGAACAAGGCCATCTCAGAATCTGAGTTCCAAAGGAAGGTTATGGCAACTTTGCATATCTGGTTGTCAGTCCATTAAAGCCTTAGTAGTGTTCGATGTTGTCAGTCCATTACTATACATCTTCAAAGAATTTGTGGTAATAAAAAAATTGTAATAAAAGGTGATATACAAAAGGGACATCAGAGTACCAGACAAGAAGTATAGCCATCAAAAAGATGCATATGCAATAAAAAAAATCCCAAAATGGCAACATGTACCCACTACGAAATTGGCACAGTTCAGAAACAAATCAGATTCAGAGAAGCTTAAAAGAAAAAATAAATAAAGCCAAAAAACAGGAAGAAGAACAATTCTTCACTGAATAATTAAGAGAAAATCAACAGAACCTCCTCTTCTCCTTTTGTAGACTTCTTTTGCACCCTTATGCCTCCTAGGCTCCTACAAGAAAGTTTCCTAATCTAATCGAACACTCCTTATTAGAAGTCTACCAAATCTCTTCAAAACGAAAGTCCTAATTGAAGACAAATTCGGAAATTCCATTATTATGCTAATTTGGTAATTGCAAATCAAGATAGATACAGAAATCTTATGATGAAGCTATCTTGGTAAATACAAACTGAGATGGATCATTGAAAGCCAACCTAGTAAATGTTTACTCAGTTGGCCTGAATCCCATACTGCATCAACAATTCCATCCTAAATGATTCCACATCTATCTATAACATCTGAAGTGCATTCTAATCCCTAAGAATTCAACTCAAGACAGTAGAACCAGAACCAAAGAGAAGCCCAACTTTCAGCATATGTGATGCTCTCCACAGGCCTCTTCCAAAACCCTTTTCTTAACGGCATTAGAGGATCCTACTTCAATCAAGAGCAAAGATGGCCTTAAGGTCACAATAAGCCTAAAAAGAATACCATTTCTATGTGAGATAAAGTCACCAATTCCTTAGATCTGCCTATGTTTCTACCATCATTCAGCCTTCACTTGTCATAATAGGTGCAATGCCAATTTTTGGCCAGAACTGAAACAAACCACTGCTTATATAGCAAGATTAAATTCTACCATCAAACAGGACTGACACCTGGATTTAGGAGCCTCACAAGTCGCACCACATTTATACCTGATCTCAAAAAACTCAAAGCTGCACTCAGAATTTACACAGGTACTGAACAAGTGCAGGTTGGAAATGGTACAGGTTTTGAAAAATCTTAATCACAGGTTGGTCACATTAACAGATTCACTAGACCGATTTTGAAAGGTAGTTCACATGTTCCACACATTGATAAAAATTTATAGTTAGTTCGGCAATTTACTATTGATGATGGGTTGTTTTTTGAATTTTAGACATCTGAAGGATCATATCATGAAGAAAGTTCTGCTCAAGGGGATGAGTGACAAGTTTATACAAGCTGCAACCAGTTCAAGCTGATAAGAAAAATAAATCAGTTCCTTGCACATTTGTTGGAGTTCATTCATCCTTGGAATGTGGACTGTGGGGGTGTAAGGGAGAGTAGTATCCTGATCTTCGACATGAAAAGTGCATCTGTTGAGTCTCTAATTGGGAGAACAGAGAGAAAGAAAAATAGATGGAGTCTCATGCTCAAGGATTTTCAGGGTTGCTCTTTTAATATGAGACTCCAATTTAGACCCTAAACTCCTCAACACAGAGAACTACCTCATTTGTGGACAAAGCCAAGATTGAAGAATTATCAGAAATACCAGCAAGTACAGATATCTTTTCATACAGTTCAGAAGGTTATACTGCAAACTGGATAAGAAGAATACATTGTAGAGAGTCTGATAATGGCATATTCATATAAATCTATTATTACTTTTTCACAAACAAAACAATGAAGAGATGTCTTTGAAAAGATACTGCAACAAAAAGTCATTATTGTATAAAATATTGAAGACAATATTGTGACTTTTATTTGTCAATGAAGGAAAGTTAAAGGACATGAGCACAAAAATATATAGGATGAGCAGTAGCAAAAGATAACTAACCTTATGTTATTGTCACGGTTTGACAAGAATCTTCCCAAAATATTAATGGCAAGTACGCGTAAGCCACTATTTTCTTCAATGCTCATTATAGTTTCAACACATTCATAAAGAATTGCATTCCCTGCATTTTTGTTTGACTCGGTTTTTGTTGCAACCTATAAAAAGAACGCATTACAAAACAATGCAATTTAGAAAGTAAAAAGCATTTATTAATGCAAAGCACTTTCTGTTTATGTTTTGAACATTAACAAGTACTGTTACTCATGGATGAAAAGAGAATAAACAATAAACAACCACTTTAGAATAACCTTAAGAGTTGCACATTGAGTGAAGACACTAAAACTTTTCTCAGGATTTTGCAGTGGAGGATTTTTTTCAGGAACTGGGGGCAATATCTGGCTCTTTCCTCTAGGAAACAAAAAAATCCTTGAGATTTGGTTACCCCCAAGTGGTGGTTGGATGAAATTTAACTTTGATGGCAGCAGCATGAGAAGATGAATCTACTTTTGATTACAAAGTGACACAACTTGTGTAAGTTGATGGGGTACCTCCAAAGCCACTTTTTTAGAAAGGGTAACAGAGATTTCCTTAATAAAGAAGACTACATGAGAAGATGTAAAAAAAGGAAAACAGAAGCAAACACAGATAATAAAGGAAGATTGTAATTGCTGTACAAAGGATCCCTATAAATTTAGATAAACCATCAGCTAAAGCATTCAGCTCCCCAGGAACCCAAACCAGACTTGCAAACATGTTACCCCATAATGATGTGTTTCTAATTCTCAAAGTCAATCTCCCCAATCCAAGACTACCTTCATCCTTTTTTTTTCACATTATATCCCAACTGATCAAGTGATCTCTCTTTGATTCACTAATTCTCATAAGAAGTTATTCATGGTTCTGTCAAGATCTTGACCACAACAATTCTCACCATAACAAGATGAATTAAGGAGTCTTTTTTTTCAATCCATAAAATTAACATTTTATTGTTTTTTCTTTTCTTGAAAAAAAGTAAGGTAATTGTATTAATTGTGTTGAGTGGGGCCACCGATTTGTGTTGTTGAATGGGCCGATTTGTGTTTAGTTTATTTCCTTTTAAATTAAGAAGTTGTTGGGCCTTGGGCCCATTAGTTTTTATTTTTAAAAGGGTTGTAACTATTTAGTTTGAGTTGCCGCCCTACTAAGGGCATCTTTGTAATATCTCATATTTAAGTTAAATATAAATAGAATGAGGGGCTGGCAGCTAGGGTTATGATACACAATCCTACTTGACCTTCTCCTTTCTTCCCCTTTCTCTTCCTATTGTTGAAATCTACAACTTTCTCCTCTTCCTTTCACAAGAAGCTTGATCGAATCAGCAGATAGTGGCTTCTACTTGGTATCAGAGCAGGTTAAAGGTTCTGGAAGTGATTCTCTCATGCAGCCCTAGATCGGCCGACTGCATGGAGATTTAAGAGGCTGATCGAAGCTCTCAAGTAAGCCCAGTTTTTGGATTTTCTTGATGTATCTGTATGCCCTGTAGCTAGTCTAGGGTTTCTCATCAGAATCAGGAAAAACTGGAGAAATGGGAAGAGTCATGTTTTTGTTGGACTCTTCATTGTTGACCAAGGTAGTGGCGCCCTAATTTTTTAGGGTTCCTTGGAGTTTTTTATAAGGGGCGATTCAAGTCCCACGTGGTTTGGAGGCTTCTAGAGAGGGTGGTTGCTTTTTCTCTCTCTTCTCTCATCCCACAGAAAAGGAATCTTTCGTGGAAAGAAAGTCCAGGACACCAAAGGAGTGTCGTTGGTTCCAGAAGGTGTTTTGTTTGTTCTTGCTGCATTTTTTATTTGTTTCTATACCCTTTTAAGAAGCATGGAGGGACACAAAGTTGAATATAAGCCCGAGAATGAAATGGGACCTGTGAGAGGAGGTGCTGGAGACGCCTTCAGAGTTGGAACCATTACTACAGTTAGGTTGGATGGTACAAACTACTTGGAATGGTCCCAAACTGCAAAGATGGCCATTGGGGCTCGTGGAAAATTGGGGTATATTACTGGTGAAGAGGTGAAACCTGAAACTGGCAACTCCTGGTGGGTGCAGGAAAATTATATGGTAATGACATGGTTGTGTAATTCCATGTTGCTACATATAAGTAAAAATTTTTTATGGGCAAATACTGCTAAGGAGATATGGGATGGGGTTGCAGAAACCTATTCACAAAGGGAGAATGTTGCTAGGGCTTATCAATTGAGAAATCAGATTATTGCTACAAGGCAGAGAGATAGATCTGTTGCAGCCTATTTTTCAGTCCTTAAGACCCTGTGGCAGGAGATCGACCATCTAGAGACTTTTGCTTGGGAAACCACCAAGGATGCAGCTACCTATCAAAGACACTTAGAGAAGTATAGGGTGTTCGAATTCCTTGTTGGCCTTAACCCTGAGTATGACATTGCACGACAGCATCTTCTTTCCAGGGACAGTGTCACTCTCTCCCAAGCATATGCCTTTGTGTCAGGAGAGGAGTGCAGGAGGGATGTAATGATGAAGAATCTCATTTCTGATCAGTCTGCTATGGTAAGTGTTGTGAAATCTAAACAGAATGGCAATGAAAACAAGAAGGAAGACAAAAGGGACTTGGTCTGTGACTACTGTAAGAAGCCTAAGCATACAAGAGATACTTGTTGGAAGCTTCACCCACATCTTGTGCCGACCAGATTGAAGAATAAGAAAGGAAATGCGCACATGGCAGTTACTGGTGACACTCTGGCCCCCCTACTACAGCTGCTTTGGAGTCCGTTGCAGCTACTGCAGTAAGGGACGAGCTTGAGAGGTTTGGGTTACTTCTAAATCAGAGGGACACAGCTAGTTCCAGTTCAGCCGCAAGCGGACAACAAGGTACAGGTAGCACAGGTGGAGCTCACTCTACCTCCTTTGCCCACACAGGTAGTTCACATGTCACTGCAAACTATGTTTCTGCTTCAGGTAAGGAGAGATCTCCTTGGATTATAGACTCTGGAGCCTCAGAGCACATGACCCATTGCTTCACTATTTTCTCCTCTTACCAGCTCTGTTCTGGCAGAGATAGGGTCTCCACAGTTGATGGATCCCATGTTCCTATTGCTGGGAAGGGATCTGTCAAGATTAATGATTCCATTTGTTTACCCTCTGTCCTCCATGTTCCTAGATTGAGCACCAATTTATTATCTATTAGTAGTTTGACTAAGAATCTGAACTGCTCAGTAATTTTTTCTCCTGGATGCTGTATTTTGCAGGATCTGGATTCAAAGAGGACGATTGGGAGTGGTCGTGAAGTGAATGGAATCTACCCCCTGGATGCTCTTCCTCTTCACCAAAGTAATCATGTTTGCAGGGACAGTGAGTCAAAAACTGTGGATCAGATTATGCTTTGGCATAATCGTCTAGATCATTTGTCTTTTTCTTCTTTGAGTTCTTTGTTTCCAAAACTGTTTGAGTCTGTGAGTCTGACAAGTTTGAAGTGTGAAGGTTGTGAACTTGGAAAGCATTGTAGACACTCTTTTAAACCTAGTAATAAAAGATGTTCTCCTTTTGATGTTATTCATTCGGATGTGTGGGGCCCTTATCATGTTCCCTCTATGGGCGGCTATCGCTATTTTCTCCTGTTTGTGGATGATTTCTCTCAATATTCCTGGATTTACCTGATGAAAAACCGCGATGAAGTACCATCCTTGGTGAGGCAATTCCACCAAATGATACTAACACAGTTTGGAACGAGAATAAAGATGTTCAGATCTGACAATGCTAGGGAATATTTTGAGAGACATCTTGCCTCATATCTGTTGGAGTATGGTGTTGTCCATCAGAGTAGTTGCTTCTACAGTCCACAGCAGAATGGTGTTGCAGAGAGCAAGAACAGACACATTGTTGAGACGGCAAGAAGCATGATGATCACAGCTACAGTTCCGGTTCGTTTTTAGGGTGATGCAGTTCTCATGGCAGTATATCTGATTAACAGGGTGCCTTCTCATATACTTGGATTCGGCACTCCATTCAGCCTTCTTTTTCCTCAGGGGGAGATGCATATTCCTCTAAGGGTGTTTGGGTGTGTCTGCTTTGCGCATATCCTTGGTCCTTACCGTTCGAAGCTTGATCCCAAGGCAAAGAAATGTGTCATCCTTGGATATGCAGAGAATCAGAAAGGGTACCAATGCTATGATCCAGTCTCTGGGAACCGGTATGTTACTATGGACATTACCTTTTTTTGAATCTACATACTTCTTCTCAAGGAATCCTTCTCAGGGGGAGTGTTTTGGGGAAGTAAGTCAGCAGTCTATCCCTCTCCCAGTTCCAGTCCCTGTGTCTACTCCTGTGCTTGACCACCACCCGATGTCACCTACCTTGCCACCTCCTTTGCGTTCCTTCCCACAGCATTACTCACGGCAGAGACTTCATAAGGCGGTTGATTCCACTACAGCAGAACTCACACCACTTCCTGTCGATCCCTTGGAGACTCCAGATTCGACTGATACGGATTCAGGTATTACTCTTGATCCCACTACTATTTCAGTTCCCATTGGTCCTACTAACACTGTTACAGATAACCTTGATCTCCCTATTGCTCATTGTATTTCACAGTACTTATCCTACAGTGGACTTTCTCCTTCCTACCGTGCTTTTCTCTCTTCTCTTGATTCAGTGTCTATACCCAAGGGTGTTAGTGAGGCTCTCTCCAAACCTGAATGGAAGACAGCTATGCAAGAAGAAATGGAAACTTTGATTAAGAATCAGACATGGGAGATTGTGGACCTACCAGAAGGCAAGGAGACAGTTGGATGCAGATGGGTTTACACAGTAAAGTATAAGGCAGATGGAAGTATAGAGAGGTACAAGGCAAGACTTGTTGCGAAAGGGTACACACAGACCTATGGCATTGATTATCTAGAGACATTTGCGCCAGTTGCAAAGATGACCTCTATTCGGATACTCCTTTCTCTTGCTGCCTCATACTCTTGGCCCTTGTTTCAACTGGATGTGAAGAAATCTTTCCTAAATGGGGATCTGCAAGAAGAGGTGTATATGGATCTTCCAACTGGTTTTTATGATAATGCTAAAAAGGGAAAAGTATGCAAGCTGAAGAAGTCACTATATAGCTTGAAACAATCTCCCAGAGCATGGTTTGACAGATTCAGAAAGGCCATGATTGTTTTTGGCTACACTCAAACTCAATCTGATCACACCTTGTTTGTGAAGCGCAGGGGATCTTTGGTGTCAATCCTAATTGTTTATGTGGATGATATTGTTGTCACTGGGAATGATCTGAGTGAGATTGATAGTCTGAAGAGGAACCTGCATAAGGAATTTGAGATTAAGGATCTTGGAGAACTGAGATACTTCTTAGGCATCGAAGTTGCAAGATCGAAACATGGAATTTTTATCTCTCAAAGGAAGGTATGTCTTGGACCTTCTCCAAGAGACAGGGAAGCTTGGAACAAAGGCAGCTAGCACCCCCATTGACCAGAACCATAAAATCAGTGCATCAGAAGGTGAACCAGTAAAGGACCTTGGGAGATACCAAAGACTTGTGGGTCGGCTACTATACTTGTGTATGACAAGACCAGACATCTCCTATGCAGTAAGTGTAGTGAGTCAATACAAGCATGCTCCACGAGACCAGCACTGGAAGGCAGTTGATAGGATCCTTGCTTATTTGAAGGGACATACAGGCAAAGGCATATTGTTTATTGATCATGGGCAGTTGAAGCTAGAGGCTTATATAGATGCGGATTGGGCAGGATGCCTTGATGACAGAAGATCAACTTCAGAGTGTGCACCCTAGTTGGGGGTAACCTAGTCTCATGGAAGAGTAAAAAACAAACAGTTGTGGCAAGATCAAGTGCAGAAGCCGAATATAGGGCCATGGCACATGGAGTTTCAGAACTTCTCTGGATCCATTATCTATTAGAAGAAATCGGTGTACAGGCAGAAGAACCTATGATGCTATACTGCGATAACCAGGCAGCAATTAATATTGCCCATAATCCAGTCCAGTATGACCGAACTAAGCACATTGAAGTAGATAGACATTTTATCAGAGAAAGGGTAACTTCTAGAGAAGTTTGTCTTCCATACATTTCTTCTGATCTGCAGCTTGCTGATGTTCTCACAAAAGGTGTTACAAAGAATAAGTTGGATCATGATCTACGCAAGTTGGGAATGTGTGACATCTACTCCCAACTTGAGGGGGAGTGTTGAGTGGGGCCACCGATTTGTGTTGTTGAATGGGCCGATTTGTGTTTAGTTTATTTTCTTTTAAATTAAGAAGTCGTTGGGCCTTGGGCCCATTAGTTTTTATTTTTAAAAGGGTTGTAACTATTTAGTTTGAGTTGCTGCCCAACTAAGGGCATCTTTGTAATATCTCATATTTAAGTTAAATATAAATAGAATGAGGGGCTGGCGGCTAGGGTTATGATACACAATCCTAGTTGACCTTCTCCTTTCTTCCCTTTTCTCTTCCTATTGCTGAAATCTACAACTTTCTCCTCTTCCTTTCACAAGAAGCTTGACCGAATCAGCAAATAGTGGTTTCTACTAATAGGAACAGAAGATTACAGAGGAGCCCCACTCAGGGAGCAACAGATCGGGTCCAAAGACCCAACACTGAATTACAACTCAAATAAACTTCTATACCCCAGTTGGGTTCCAAGCACCCTGCTTTGAAGACCTTTTGCAGTTGTTGTCCAGGAGATTAGCTTGCCAAAAGAAATAGGAACAATTCTGGAAAATTCTTCTATTCCTTTCCATAGTTGTCAAGGCGATGCCTAGGTGGGCGCCTAGGCGACAAGGCACCCTTGGAGGCTCACCTCGCCCAGTTGCTAAGTAGTTTTGTGCACTGGGTTATAAAATACTTTTATATTTTTAATTTTTTTACATTATAATTATAAAATAGACATTATTAAACTAGAATATTCATTTTATGTGTTTATATACTAATTTCTTTTTATTATTTTCTTATTTTGTTAGGGTTTAACCAACGCAAACATTGCTAACTGTTGTATTGAACCCATGGTTTAAAGTATCAATACACCTCTGTGTATTGGCAGAGGTGTATCGGTACTTATAACCATGGTTTAAAGTATCGATACGATACGCCCAATACAACCCCGAAACACCTGTTACAGGTGTTTCAGGAACCCCACCTTTTTTTAATAAAAAAACTATTTTTAGCTTCCCAAAAACCAACATTTGAAAAAAAAACTAAAAAAAAAAGTGTTTCGTGTGTTTCTAAGTAGCGATACGATACTGTCAATACGCAGTAGCGTATCGATACTCTGAACCTTGCTTATAACGATGCCCCCCTATTTTTTTATTTCTTTGGTTTTTGATTTCATTTGTGTGTGTATATATATTATTTAAAAAAATGGGTCCCCGAAAACACCTGTAAACAGGTATCGGGACCCCAAAGATACAATACAATACACCCGATACGGGGCGTATTGTATCGAAATTTTGATCCTTGAATGAACCCTCAAAATCTTCAAAACCTAAAACAATAATCAAGGGAAGAACTTAAAATTTTGTCTAATCAACACTTTTCTTCTTCCACATCTTCTTCTTCTTCTTCTTCCACCTTTTTCTTTTCTTCTTTCTTATAACAAAAGTAGGGGTTCAGCCCCTATATTTTCTAGACTTAAACATGAAATTTATACTTCTACTTCTCTTATGAAAATTATGAATAATTATTAAGGTGGAACCTAGGGAACTACCCTAGGATATATGGTTTTACTTGTCAAAAAATCCATCGCCTAGGCGACAAGGCGCCCCCCCCCAATCGCTTAGCCTCGCCTTGGCGCCTTGAAAACTATGTTACTTTCCACCCAGATGGTGCTTATTACTGCTGCAGGAACCGTCTTCCAAACACTTTTTGCCATCCTTGACAGGCCTTGGAGCTCCAAACACTATAGCAGATCCTTCACAGTCTTTGGCATAGTCCAAGATAAGCCCACAAAGGAGAGGTAACGCCCCCAGATTTCTGCAGAAACAGGGCAATGGATGAACAAGTGGCTGTTGTCCTCTTCTTCTTGGCCACACATCACACACAGCAGGTCTTGAATCTGAATCCCTCTTCTGACCAGGTTCTTTTTGGAGAGGCTTTTATCCAACACTATAGCCCAAACCAAAGCATTTACTTTTGAGGGGGGCACCGGATTCCAGATTTTGTCAGCAGGAACCTCAGCTCTGTCTCCAACTGTTAAGCTTCTACCAAAAGAGTTAACTGAGAACAGCCCATCTGCAGTCCAGTTCCAAGTCCAAGTATCTTCTTCCATCTGGTTTAAAGACTGGTTGGACAACAACTGAAACAGCTCTACCACTTGGTCTATTTCCCAATCTTGAAATTGTCCTCTGAAGTAAGGGTTGAAATGTTGTTGTCTCTCAATTCATAGCATTCAGCCACCATTGCATCCTGATTTTCTGCAAGCTGGTATAACTGGGGAAAGGACTCAGCTAAAGGCCTGCTATTACACCAACTATATCCTTCCAGAATTTCAGTTTGTGACCAGAATCCAACTTTGAGGCAAAGTCCTCTATTTAGAAGTGGAGCAACTTCCATAATTTTCTTCAAAAGGGAGCAACCCAAAGAGGAGAGATTTGAAATGGTTACCCAGTCACCAATTTCTGTACCATACTTTGCTGCTAATAATTTCCTCCACCAGCTTTCCCTTTCTTTCCCAAATCTCCACACCCATTTCCCTAATAGGGCCTGATTGAAGGTCTTCAGGTTTCTGATCCCCAGACCTCCTTTTTCTTTTGGTGAACACACGTGGTCCCAATTTACTAAGTGGATTTTCTTTTCCTCCTCCCAACCTTTCCATAAGAAGCTCCTCTGAAGTTTTTCTATTTTTTTGGCCACTTTCGAAGATGCCAGTTTCTTTTCTAACCAATCCACCGCTGGATCCCACACTAGAGAAGAAGTGCACTTTGCTCCCAAAGGGGATCCAAGATACATTACAGGTAGGAAACCAACCTAACAAGCCAGCAACTCAGCAAGATTTTCTAAATTCTCTACACCTTCCAACTGAGATTAGTCTGCTCTTTCACCAATTCACTTTCAAACCAGCTCAGCACCCCAAACAGAACTTCCAATTGTTCCACCTCAGCATCAATGAAGCAGAGTGTGTCATCTACAAATTGGAGTAGTTGAACCCCCCCCCCCGGTTGACTCAAAACATCTCCACAACCGTTCTTCCCCCACTTGACTAGTAAAAATAGCAAGAATTTCCATTACACAGATGAAAAGGAGGGGGGATAAGGGGTCTCCTTGCATTAGACCTCTAGAACTCTTAAAGAAACCAGCTGATTGGCCATTCACTAGAACTGAAAATTTTGGAGAGGTGATACAAACCTTGATCGAATTCCTCCATTTCTGACCAAAATTCATCCTTTCCCATACAAAATCCAGACAATTCCAATTTACATGATCATATGCCTTTTCCAGGTCCAGCTTACATAACAGCCCTGTCATCCCTTCCCTTTTCCTTGAATCAATCAGTTCATTTTCCACTAGAACACTAGTATTTGTTTGCCAGGCACAAAAGCAAACTGATTCTTTGCTATTATTGTATTTAGAACCAAGGTTCAAAGTATCGACACGTATCAGCCCGTATCGGCTGATACGTATCATTCCGGCACCCCACCGATACGCCCCTACAGTTGGTGTATCGGTGGTCTGACCGGTTCAGGGTGTGGCGAAGACCTAAACCGGCTCCCCTGAACCAGTTGGCGTAAAAAAATAAAAAAAATAAAAACCACCAAAATGAGTAACGATTCGCCCGATACGCCCATACCGGCATATCGGGCGTATCGATATTTTGAACCTTGTTTAGAACCTTCTTTAATCTCTCTGCTAGGACCTTAGCCAAGATTCTATAGAAACTATTTAGCAAACTAATCGGTCTAAAGTCCTTAACATTTGTTGCACCTTCCACCTTTGGAATTAAGGAAATGAAAGTAGAATTCAGGCTTCTTTCCAAGGCTGCATTTTGGTGGAAATCCTGAAACACCTTCAATATGTCCACTTTTACCACCTCCCAACACTGTTTATAGAACAGATTGGTAAGACCATCCGGCCCTGGTGACTTATCCACTTCCAAATTTTTTACCACATGCCAGATTTCCTCCTCTGAAAAGGGGGCTTCCAATTCCCTTTGCTGAAACTCTGAGTCTCCTAAAGTTGTCAACCGGGAGAGGTCCTCTTTTCCAACTTTCCTTGAATAGGTTTGAAAAATAAGTAGTGACAATGCTTTTCATTTCCTCCCAATTTTCTCCTACCTGGTCATCTGATTCCAGCCTCTCCAGATGGTTTAGCCTTTTCCTAGCATTTGCCATCTTATGGAAAAAAACTGGAATTTGTATCCCCTGCTTTAAGACACTTAACTTTGGCTCTTTGCCTCCATTTCACTTTGTCCCTGACAGCTAGTTTGTCTAGGGACAGCTTAGCTGTTAACCTTCTTTTCCCCTCCTCTTCTGTCGTTGGGCCAATTTCTTCAGCCAAGTCCACTTCCTTGATATCCTCTAAACATTTCTTTTTTTCTAATTTTGAACTCCCTTGAAACTCCAGCCGCCAACCTTTCAGTAACTCCTTAATTTGATTGATCTTTTTTGCCAAAATAAAAGAGTTGGTTCCTTCGAACTGAAAATCTTACCATTTTGAGGATATAAGGGAACCAGCCCTTCCTCTTCAAACCAGGTGTTTTCCATTTTAAATGGACATTTTCTGGTCCTCTGAGTTCCACAAACTAACTGTAGGGGGGGGGGGGGGGGGGGGTGAGACAGGGTGCGGGAGAGCCATCTGTTTTGTATTCTGAAAGCTGTCATCCCAACCTAGAGAAATCAAGAACCTATCTAACTTAACCAAATCGGGGATTCCTGATTGTTTGTCCAGGTGAACTGAGCCCCAATCAGGGGTAGATCCATCAACTCAAGCTGATTCACAAATTCCCTAAATCTTCTCATTTCTCTGGTTCTCCATGCTCCTCCCTTTCTTTCTTCCATAAACCTCACCACATTGAAATCTCCCTTATCACCCATGGGATGGAATACGCACCTCTAGCATCTGCAAGATCCTCCCAGAGTCTCTCTCTCTCTCTCTCTGAGTATTCAGTTAGACCATACACATTAGTGAACTGGCCTTGGAATCCCCCCTCTAGTTCCAGAATAACCAACACTGAAAAATTCCCAACATGCGAAGAAATCAGTTTGCATTTTAACTTATCCCACATGATTAACAGGCCCCCTGCACTGCCTCTAGCTAGTTTGCCCACCCACCTTACTTAGCCTTGGCCCCAAATACTCCTTACTACTCTGGCATCTACTGTACCCAGCTTAGTTTCTTGGAAAAAAAACCACATCCGACTTCCACCTCTTCAGTAAATCATAAACCACCATCCTCCTCCTACCTAACCCTAGTCGCCTCACGTTCCACGAAAAAATTTTTAACTCCATAAGACTAAGAAGAGCAAACCCAACAACCCCCTGAAACTACACCTTGACCTTCCTTGCCCCCCCCCCCTCGAAGGACCTTCCCCTTTCCCGGCCTTCTCATTTAGACCCCATGACAGCCTCATTATCTCCTACTTTTCTTCGCCCCATTTCCCCCCTTTTTTTACATTTAGTTTTCCTTTTTCTTCTAGCCACCTTTTTTCAATGTTCTCTAAGTAATGACTCGTTTCTTCCTCCAGACCAGCAATGGAGACCCCCAAGAATTTAAATAGTCCCAAAAGTTATGAATTTACCCACGCCAAAGTGGCTTCTACCCCCTTCCCCTTAACTCCCTCCCTCCCCTACCTTCCCTCCCTTCTCCATTTCCCTCTGACATCGCCACCCCACTACCTTCTCCCTCTTCCCTCCCCATAACCAAAGTACATACCTGGCTTTTGTCTTCTCCTGAGTTCTGAGTCAAACTTGCAACAAAGGCTTCCGTAGCTTCTGGCATTGCCAGAGGAGTTGCCAAAACTGGACTAGTGAAGGTTGTAAGCGCCAGAGACCCACTTTTACCTTTCTCTTGCATCACTGGAGATGGTTTTTCCGGCTAGGGATTCCTTGGCTGCTGCAGAGATGCTTGAAGACTTTCCTGCTCTGGAGTCTTACGAAATTCTTCGAGATGAACTGGACCCCTCCTATTTTCTGTGCATGTCTAGGAAGGGGCTGCAAGCCAGTTTGGACCTTCTAAAGCTAAAGGCCCACTCTCTACCCAGCTCTTTTGAGCCAGGTCCGGGTTCGAATCTAACCAGTTACCACTAGGTTGGCCCCGACCAGTTGAACCAGGTTCTTTGCTCCTCAGCAAACTGGGCTCTTCTAACCAGTTACCACTAGGTTGACCCCGACCGGTTGAACCAGGTTCTTTGCTCCTCAGCAAACCGGGCTCTTCCACACCTGCCCCTCCCCTGCTTCCCATAAGCTCCACTGCCTCCAACCTTTCTTGACTTTTCAATTCTTTCGAGAGGCTAGCTGGCAACAGATTCAGTTCCTGTAAACACTCTGGTAGTGCTGCTTTAAGCCACGATTTTGAACAACCAGCCCAAATTTGACTACTATTTGAATTTTGAACCTCTATCTTTTTACCGCCCAACTCCCAAAGCTCCATCGGATGGCCCTCAGGAGAGGGATCAGGAATCGATTCCCTCCATGAAAGTGGAGAGGGGTCAATGGAACCTGTATGCAGCACTTATTGATTCTTCGCCTCGTCTCCCCCTTTGTCTTCCCTGTCTCCTGAGATCTCCCCTCCCCACAGCTTTCTTCCTCTTCATCTACCAGAACTAGCACCCTGCTCACCATTGACTCCTTCTCTCCCTCTTTCTCTAGGTTCCTCTCCTCCCCTAATCCCAGCCCTCTCAACACCCTTCAACCCACCCGTGGCCTTCTTTCCTGCCAAATCCACACCCAAACAGAGAAGTCCCCAAAGACTATTTGCACTTTTTCTGGGATCTCTCCCCCCGACTTCACCTTTATTCTTACCTACTCACAAGTTTTTAATTCTTCAATAAAGTCATATGTTCCTAGAAAGCCCCCACAGAGGTTACCAATCCCCTCCACTATACTCAGACACCAGAGAGGCAGTGACAGTCTGAATACTTTAATCCAGACCTCCTTTGGCTCGGGTGCCCCCATTTTCTCAGGAGAAAAGCTCATCATCGTCTCTTCCCACCAGTCCAGCGCCAATCTGTTCTGACTGAGACTCCAAGGTCCATTTGATAGAACCCAATTCGCCCCATCCTTGGAAAGAGAGATGAATAGGTACAACTCTTCAATCAGCTTCTTCACCCCCACCCCTCCCACCTCCCCCCAGCACCCTGCCACTCAGTATTCCACTTCCTCTACCGTAACTCTTCTGTCAAAGCAGCCCACCAGACATCTCTGCAGGAAGGAAATTCTCACACAAACTCCCTCTTCCAAGGTTTCTAAAACTAGTCTCTCTCCAACTTTCCTGGGTTCTGTTAGCCCAAAACTTGGCCAGACTCCCACCATCTCCACTTTCTTGAATGAGAGGTTCCTCCTTAACCTAGCTTTTGATCGGCCTGGGTTATACCACATCTCCACTCCCCATCTCCTTCCTCCTCCTCTCCATTTCTGATTCTTTTCCATCTATTAACGAGATTAAACCCTTCCTTTCCTTCTACCTTCTCCTTCCGATGGGCCTCTTTCAGGTCGCATCAGTCCCCACCTTCACGTCAGTCCCCAACAGAAAGAAATAAGTAGGACTAAAACTTGTCTATAAGAAGAGAAGCTTGTAAAGGAGTCTGTGTTCTATGCATTGTCTTCAAAAACTCTATCATTCCACTTCTTTCTGAAAAGGAAACTAGTATTTCACTCAACCCATATACTCCACAAGATGACTGATCTAGTGCATTGCCACATTATATTTTTCCTTATCAATGTGACAAAAAACAGTTTGTGTACAAAACAGATCATTAATATCTAAGAGAAGTGATCATGATACCCCAACAACAAGGATAATGTGGTTCAATACTCAAAAACAAGCAGCTAGTCCTCCGCCTTCATGGTAATATCTCACACGTATAAATGATCTGAAGGACAATCTCACAAAGCCTTAACTCTGGGTGGACAAGAACCATTCCAAATAATTTTAATAGGGAAAGGGTGTGGAAAAGGGTTTTCCAAATAAAGGGATGTGAAGATGATGCAAAGAATAGACACCACTTGGAAAACGGGAACAAATTCTCTTATCAGAACCAGGAGAAGAAAACCCATTTAAGGGCAAAATTAAGTTCATAATTTGTGGAGTCTCAAAATCTCTCAACCACCTCTAAGACAGATCCCAAGAAAGACCCCCATTTGAGAGAGAACCCAGAGAAGCCATGGTAGAAATGGATTTATAATTATTGTTGGCAGACAAGGCATAAATTCTAGCAAAAGGCCTGAGATGGTGGTGTCTCCACAACAGATCTCCTCAAAATTTCACCCTTGACCCCATTCACCCATTGTGGTGTCATACTTGAAGTGCCATGAAAATGTCAGGAAAAATAGCCATTATGGATTTCCAAGAGCATCTCAAAGCAGTGCTTACAGTTATGTCCTCAAGAAAAGGGGTAAAAGAATGAACACTATTCCAATTGCATTTAGAAATTTTATTGCATGCATGAACAAAAAAACAGCAAAAAGTGTTTATTGCTGCCTCTAAATGTAGCAAAGAAAAGACTAAAAGCAGGAGAAGTTGACTGCAGAAAGAAACAAACCTGGGCAAGAATGTCATTCATACAATCACTAGCATCTGCATCTCCTTGGCCCAATACACGCAATAGTTTAAGCAAACGGATATGGAGGAAAGGATCTGTAATCCCAGCAATGTCATATTCTGGTGCATATGGACTATTGACAGCATCCCTTAAAACTTTAACCAAACTCTCCGTGCAACGCTGTGATGAATGAAAGAAAACCTTATATTAGTAAACTTTAAGGAAAGAAAAAGAAAAAAGCAACTTGTATGGATCAATAAGATGCAATATACATTGAAATGTCAAAGACTGCATAAACCAAAGAACTTAAGGAACAAAAAAAATTGATGGAAGGTTTTCCAATTAGAATAAAGTCCAACACTTTTTAACAATAACAATAAAGTGACAATATGCCTATTCTTAAAAGTGCAACTAATTAAAACCATGGTAAGAAGCAACGGACCAATGAGATGAATCAAGTCAAATTATTGGCTTCAGGGATTAATTCCAACATGAGAAGGAAACTTTTAAATACTCAAAAACATAACCAGATCTGCTTTCAACAAACATATTTCACCAAGTTCCAAATGAAGATTATAAGAAAAAAAAGGATTTGCCATTTACTACACAAGGCTATCAGCAGCTCCACCAAACTAATTGATATTGTTATTATCTAGAATCCTTTCAAGTAGTGCAAAGCATTCAAAACACTACCAATTATCAGCATTTTGAAGAAGCCCATGCATTTATATACACCATAGAAAATATATGACTGGATCAAATTTTCACTTTTTTATTGTTGATCAAAAATTAAGGGGCAGGGCATGCTGTAAAATATTTATGACTTGGCCAATGAAACACTAACAAATTTTCAATACTGCTCAGAATAGACTGCAACACTTGAATTTTTACACTGAAATTCAGAATTGTGCCTAAAGTGAAAGTCATCAATGCCCTGCCACATAAAAGTATCACATCGAGCTGCATCATTTGAAGGTTTTGAGATATAAGACCAAATTTACCACATTAAACCAGTTCTAAAACCTTACTCATAAGAGCATGCCAGCATGGAATTAAATTCTCCTGAAACTTTCCAAAAATTCACATTTTAAAGGGACCTCAAATATTTACCAAGGCAATTTCCAAAATGATACATTGTTAGCACTTGGCAATATATTGAAATATTACTTAGAGAACACTATAAAGGTTCAACCGTTCAAGTTATCTCTTGTTAGGCATTTCATATAGCTTCTCCAAAACCATAATATAGACATTTTAGGTACTAGGGGTTCAATGCCACCTTTGATGGGAATTAGCCATAACTTGATAAGAACTGCTTGAAGGAAGACTTCAGCATGAAGTTTTCTCGACTCTAGGCAGTTTTCCCCATCAAGAATGGTTCATTTATGGATTGAGTGGCAGAACTAGGACCTAACAAGAGGTAAATTGATAAGAAGAGGTTTAGAAAACCATACAGACAGTTGTGTTCTGTGCCCGGATGCCTGTGGGCCTTGGAAACTGACGGATCATCTCTTTATTAACAGCCCTTGGAGTGCCTTAATATGGGTCTATTTCTTATAGCTTCTTAATCTAAGCTCATGTATTCTAGAAGTGGCAGAGGCACTCTCAGGTCGGTATATAAAAGGCCTAAGCAAGAAAAGTAAGACAGTATGGAGCTCCATACTTAGCAGCCAATTGGGCAATATTGGCAGAACATGGTGCATACGTTTTCAGGAACAAATTAGCCTGAGATAATTTAGTATCAAGAAGATACACGATATTTTATTTCCTAATCTCATGTCCCTTTGTTTCTAGTATTTAGGAGTTTCTTCTCCCTCTTTTTGGTTGCAGGTGAGTGCCCCCTGTGGAGTTGGTAACATTTTTATAACATCCTTTTCCCCCTTCTAAGAAGAGAGGGAAGATACTATGGAAATGTATAAGAGAAATTATTATATGGTCATTTGGGTAGAGAGAATGCAAGAACATTTGAAGAGAAAAGACTCACCAAAGAAGTAGTGATTGTAAACATTTGCATCAATATTACCTATTGGGTAAAAACAACAGAAATCTTTGCCCACTTTTCCTTTAGGCTCAGTTTGGGAAGAGTGCAAATACAAGGTTTAGAAATAACATATACAAAGTTTTGCACTGAACATATTTGTGTCTGTACTCTTCCCAAACCAAGACTTAATGGCATAATTAGAGGATGGCAAATTATTGCAACATCAGGTCTGGTAAAGTACGTACCTAACCATTGGACCCTACCTTCTAATTTTCTCAAGCTGAACTTTGATGTGTATAGCATGGGAGATCTAGGAGAATTAGGAACTAGGGGAGTGTTTAAATATTGTATAGGGCATATTTTGACCATTTTCTCTAGACTTCTGAAAATCATAATTGTATCGTAAATCATAGAGAAAGTTAAATCGAATCAAATCAAATACTGAAACATATTGTAAATCATAAGATTTTTTTTCTGTTGTTTACAAACTTGTTAAAAAATAAAATAAATATGCATAGACATGGGCAACATAAGTACTTTCTATTAGTTAAACTAAATTCACAAATCAATGCATAACACCTCAGATGTGGGCTTCAAAATTTTCAGAAAGGAATTCAGAAATTGCATCTTAATATCCAAGATATTCCTTTTTGTTAACTATCCCTGTGATTTTGCCAAACTAGAAATCATGCCTTCAAGTGGTTCAATTTGGCCAATGCATGGGGCCTGTGGAGTACTTCAGAAGCTTAAACAAAATTCAAAACACTCTATAGAATAGTTGTTGCATAAGAATGAATTATAGGTAGCATGTAGTGTGGCCTATAGCACCCAAATACCTTTCTAAAGTACTCAAGGGCCTCCGTGCTGATTTTACATAAATCTGTACAAAGCTGAACTCCAGTAATTAGAACTCCATGATGCTTTTCTTTAAGCAAGGCAGCAGCTGGACTTATAAAATTCTCTGCCAGGTCGGGAACTTTCTTTATAATCCTTATAGAACACAATGCCGCCTAAACAGAAGAGCAAGGAACCATCAACCACAACCATGAAAGAAACAAAGCAAGGTAGGAGAAAAGAACAAATAAACAAATAAACTCGTCCCATAATTATTAATGATATAAAATGAAAATAACTGCGTGAAAGCAGGGAAAAAGAAAACTAGTTTGAGAATGTTAGATCTACAAACCATTAATTTGAGAAAAGAAGAAAATCACAAAAGGTCAATATTTTTAGTCTTTGTAAAGTTTCTCTTGCAAGCAAGAAAAGAAAAATACTTATAAGTATGGTTTGAAACTTTGGGCTTGGTTGGTCACAGATCATTTTTCTGCATCTTTTCCGAATAATTATGGTCCATCCTCTCTCAAATTAATGTAACTGCCCATAAAAATTAATCAAAAATTTGACCAAAGAAAAGACATGTTTCACTAAAGCAAGAATTACTTTTTTCCGAATGTTGGGATCTCGAAATTGAAGCAATCTTTCCACTTCAGGTGCAAGATCACGAGCCATTTCTGCTGAACAAATATTACCTAGAGCACAAAGAGCAAGCCCCACGATATACTGGTTTGAATGATTTAGGTCTCTGTGCAGATGTTAAGGATTCTCTTCAAAGTAAAGCATATTCCTTTTTTTCCTTTGGTTTCCTTCATACGTAAGAGAAAGAATCTTTGATTCATCCAAAAAGAACAAAAACGAATATACTTAGCTCATTGTGAAGTGGTTAATTACCATAAAGGAAATTATGCAATTAGTCAATTAGTTAAGCACATTACTAGCAATCAGTTAAAATCATAGGATACTGTTTCAGAGAGTTTGTAACCAGCATCAGAACTTCTTGTCTTTCATCAAGAAGCAACATGAGACCAAGATATCCTATCCTCTTTTCTGGAAACCCAGAAGATGCTATCAACTTTAAGCACTCCATTTGACCAAAATGTGTGGGATAACCAAGCATGTGAATGAACATGAGCTTTGCCAGGTTTCGGTGACGATAATCTTGGTCATTCTCACTAACTGCAGCACGAATGGCAGCACATTCCTTTCTCACAACTGCACGTTCTTCTGCAGCAGTTTTGCAAGCGCGTATTGCTCGAATCATATCCCTGCATTGAAACAGAAAGTCTATATCAGATGAATGTGATATGAACAAGGTCAAGCAAAGCAATCAGGTCTATTAGCTGATAAAATAAAAGATAATTCACAAAAACTATGATAGTTTGGTTATTTTCTTCAGCACCAACACCAATGGCAGTAAACAAATAAATGGAGACCAGCTCAATTAAATGCTTATTGGTAGTTCAAAAATGAAAATGTGATTCATGGAAGTGTTTTCAGACACTTGGATTGGACTGGACAGTGATAATAGGACCTTTCAGGTCAGGAACAAGCAGCCAAAACAGATTCTGTGATGCCTGGTTCTTACAAATGTTGGATTGATCAGAGTTCCCCCAAATACATATGTTAATAGGTGCTATAACCTATATTATTTATTATTTAAGCTTATTTTCATGTAAAATAGCTTAAAAGATAGTGTGAATCCGTTTAGAATTTTCATAGTTTTTATTTTTTCACAATTTTTATTTAAGTTGAGCTGTCAGATTATTCAACACGTGACCCTGTAATCAAAATGGTTCTGTCCAGTAACAATGACAATTGGGAATTTTTGGAGTACTTGATGAGAATGAACCTTCGCCAGAAATGGAGGAATTAAATGAAGGTGTGCATCTCTACTCCAAGATTCTCCAAAGGACATCTGACTAATTCTCAAAACATCCAGGTAGGCCAAACCCTCCCAACAAATCCAAAACCTCAAAATCCAAACCCCATACAAAGCGAAAAGAACCAACTTGTGAATAGCAAACAACCCAAAAACAAAAGCACGTACAATACCCAAAGCAAACAACCCCCCCCACCCAAGACCCATTGCGAAAAACCAAACCCCCAATGAATTCCAAATAAAAAAACTACTTGTTAATTTTTTTTATTGCAAACTTCCTGTTGTCTTCTGGCTGCGCTTTTGTGTTTCCTTACTTTCTTGTTAAGGTCCAAGACCAAACAAACCTCCTTTTATCCTTGTGAAAACCTACTTGAAAGTCTAGATTCCTATACAAAAGGGGTAAAATAACTTTATTTAAAAGAATCCTTGAAATCTTACCTGCCTACTATATGTCTATTCTCCCTATTCCCGGGCCTGTGGCCAATAGGTTGGAGAATGCAATGAGAGACTTTCTTTGGTCAAGTTGGAACAATCAATCAAAAGCCCACTTCATTAAGTGGGATTGAGTTGCAGTCGCAGACCTGTCAAGTGTTGTGGCTTGGGAATAAGAAAGGTGAGGAATTTCAATTTATCTCTACTGTGCTGCTGGTTGTGGAGATTTTCTAATGGTTCAAATGGCCTCTGGAGAAAGATTATTGTGGACAAGTGTGGTCTTCAAAGCAGTGGGTGAGATGCCAATGTTCCTGAGTCCCCATATGGAGGGGCATTTGTAAGGTGTTTCCTCATTTCATCAATGGCATTAAGTACAAAATTGGATCTGGTAACAGAGTTAGATTCTGGAAGGATTCGTGGTGCAATGACTCCCCTTTGAAAGCCTTATTCCCTGACAGACTTGTACCAGATTGCAGGAAAATAGTGGGTTTGCTTGTGATTTACTTCATCTGTGGTGTATTGCTTGTAATTCAATTCATTCTACTTTATTCTACCCAAATAGATCTTTGTTATTACTGGGTACAATTTTTTTCTAATCCCAGTTTGAAGTTTTTTTTTATAATTGAAAGTTGATTTCATTAATCAAATAGAATAAGACTTTACAAGCATCCCTTGAAGAGGCACGAGGTGCAGCCTCTCCTAATCATTACAAGAGATCAGAAATAAAGATTACCAAGCTGCATAAAATAACCCACCCCTAGAGGACCCTTGTTTAGCAAGAGAGTCAACCAGAGCATTTGCCGACCTACCCACCCATTGGACTCTAAATATTATGTTTCTTGTTAAGCATTTGACTTTTTTTATGAAATCCCTATAACTCCAAATGACTGAATCTGGATTCGAGAACCAGGCCAAAATCACCTGAGTCCCCTTCAATTAATAATTTCTCCACTCCAAGTTGGTTGGCAATCTGGATCCCTTGTACTGCAGCCAATAACTCAGCCGTTGTAGAATACCCTATTCCCACCGGACCTGAGAACAGCCAGTTTGAAGGTTGAAGATTGATATAATCTTCTTTATCTTTCTTTCATCTAATTCCATACAAAAAATAAATAAATAATTTAAAAAAAAATTGCATTCTCTTCAACGGTTCAACCTCTATATCGACCACCATTTTTTCTATCAATAACAGAATTTTATTATATTAATATATAAAAACAACAGTACAGCAATCAGAGAGAGTTAAAAAGGCTTAACACTCCCAAGAAAGCAACAACAAGCTCACAAATACAGCCCAGTACAAATGAACCCTTCCCACACCCTGCTTTGCCAAAGCATCTGCAAAGGCATTTGCTGTTCTTTTCACCCACTGAGATTGTATTTCCATCTCCCTAGTTAGTCATTTGATTTCCTTTCTTTCATTAGTGAACTTCCAAAGGCCACTCCCCCTCTGCATCCAGATCAACACCAACTTTGAGTCCCCTTCAATAATTAATTTTTGTATATTCAGTTCCTTGCTCTTTCTAATACCTTTCAATACAGCATAGATCTCAGCTCTCAAAGAATCCCCAATCCCAATGGAGCCTGAATACAATGCCAACACTTTCCCCTCCTCATCTCTGAAGACACCTCCTACACCTGAAGGGCCTGGGTTACCTTCACTACTTCCATCAAAATTTAGCTTTATCAACCACCATCTTGATCTCTATTTTTTATTGCCTTGCACTTCTTCATCCAATTGAATGCCACCAGCCCCTCCTTGAATCCAATTCTAAAACGTTTGATCTGATAAGGGTCATCCTCAGCCATGTTCCCACAATTCTTCTCATCACTAGGAGCTTTATCTTCTACCCTGTCTCACACTGGATGCCTAAATCCTACCCAATGTCTATTTTGACCATTACCTCCCTGAAAGATCCCATTCAATTAAACTCAGCCAATGAATTATCAAGCAGTGACAATTCCTCATATTGGCAATTTCTACATCCCTGACCTTTGATCCTCTTTCTCTCATAAACTCTGTTGAACTTCTAACATGGGCATGCACCACACAAGCAACTCTTCAACCTTGAGAACTTTTTAGTTACATGCACCAAGATTGTTGGTGCCTTTAAAATGATTCCCAGTACTTCTAAGGTTCTCCTTGGCAAGAAACCTTTGCTGCTAACCTTACCTCATGAACATCACCGTTTTTGGCATTCTGCACTCTTCCACTAATCCAACCCAAATCCACCCCTAACTTACCAATTAGAACCTCAAACCACTCACCTTGCCTATGAGAATGTGACATTGTCCACAAATCAGGACAGTATTTTCTGTGAACTCATATCTTGATAAATGGTGAAGAGAAACCAAACTCACCTATTGTGAGAATGCAGGTTTCAGTCTGAGAGTAGCCACTTAATGCTAATATATTCCAAAGGTTAGGTCCGTATCTAGCCAACCCTCCCAAGAGCCCAGGTTGCCGAGACAAACACTGGGTAATGGCCCTTTATTTTAATGCTTTAGAACAAACACTCCTGAAAGGGCAAGACTATTATAGGCCCTGTAATTTTTCCAGGAAATAAGTTATCTTCTTTTAGAGCAATCACTCATGAATTGTAATGGCCCTTAATTGAAGCAAACACTCCTACAGCAACAAGACTATTATAGGTCCCATAATTTTTTCCAGAAAAAAAAAATGTCTTCCTTCAACTTGATCTAGTCAATTGCCTCCATGAGTAAGTGAGCAACTTGCTTGCCTTCTAATCCCAATGCTAAACCTAACGAAGAATTCAAAGCAGTGCCCACGTGCTTCTTTAAGTCCCCGTGTTCTCCCCAAGCCATAAACTCACCAATAGACAATCAATAAGAAAAGAGACCATGTCAACCATAGAGAAGGAAAGTTAAGTTGGTGACTGTTGGTTCCTAGAACTATAGATAGGGGACCCGCTTGGATCAGGGAGTTAAAAGGGAGGCCGTTTATAGGAACAATTTGACAGCAAGCCTTATGTATTTTTTCTCTTGTTCGTTCCTAGAACTATGAATATGGAATAAGAACGAAATAAAATCACCCGAATCTTAGCACCATTTAACATCACGTTCCTCTTCTTATCAAGACAGGTTCCGTCCCCCTTGCTCTAGGAGCAATAAAAATAATAATCTCCCATAGGTGTGCCATAATGCAAAAGGTTGAGGTCATCTGCACCCTACCTAATGGAAGACGTCCAGGAAACATCCTAACACAGAAGATTGTATTTGAGAGTATACGGCGTGAATCGAGCATTTTCACCTGCATCTCGTTTTGCAGTGGACAAATCTAGTTTCAATTTCTAATTTAGCTCTAACCAGACTCCAGTGACAATTCCAGATTAAGCAAAAAAACATAAAATAGGAGGAAAAAATGCACTTTTTTCCACAAATTTGGTTTCATTTCCCCACAGAAATGTATCCGTTGGTAAGAATTCTAATGCCATTGATTATCAATCCCATTGCTATCATAGAGAAGCCAATTGAAATCCGCGGTAGTTCAACCACTCTAAGCTCACATCTCGCAATCAATAAGGGTCATAAACACAAAATCAACATTTTCCGCATACTCGATCTAACAAAGAGGAAACAGTGCTTCGCCACTTACCGCAACCGCGTTCCTGAAGAGAAAGGATTCATGATTTGGTCCCTTGTGAATATCCGGGGGAGCTCGATCCGATCCAAATAAGAACAGAAGCGGGGAAATCTCAATCACGAAAGAAGCCGAAGATCGAAAGTTAGAAGGGATGGGAGAAGACAAAGGTCAAGATCCGAGGTGACAATTTGAGGGAACGCAGTGGGATGTAAGAGAATGAGAGAGATTCAGAGGAGGGATTTGGATCGGGGAAAGATATAGTGCTACTGAGAGAGCTATTTGTTTCCGCGATGGTTTTTTTCTTTTTCTTTTATGATTTCTCTCCCGTCTGTCCTGTAAACGGAAGGATGGGAGAGAACAGATCTTCGAATTCAAGGCTTTAATTCCATAAATTTAATCAAAATTATTTATTTTTATGAAACGCATGTACCATTGTGAATTAATCCCAACACAACGTCCTCACGAGAAGTCGAACTCCGGACCCAGTTGAATGGACCTTGAATGGGTTTTGGGCCGTAAATTTTGTTTACAGTTCAGTAGATCTGTAGACATGGCCCACCTGCGGTTCCATCGAAGGTTCGAAATCGAAATACTCGAGATCATTTTTCATCTACGATTGAAATCGCTGGAAAACAATGACGACTCCACGGACCACACCAACACGTATCGACGGAGAAAAATGTTCCTAACCAAGGTTGCGTTTGGGTCAAGAATGCATTTTAAGTTTCATTTGGTTCTAGAATGTGCCACAAGTGGAATTATTATTTGATATTAGAGGTGTAAATCAGGTCGTGCCAGTCTTTGGCGGGCTGTGTTGGACCATGCTTGCCTCTTCTTAGATACTTCAGAGGTCAGGCCCGGCACAGCCTAGAACACGAGCTCAGGAGGGTTCAGGCCGGCTGGGTCGTAGGCTAAGCTAGGCCATGAGAGGCATATTTTAAAAAAATAATGAAAATTTTAAAATAAATTAACAAAATAGACAAAAAAATGAAAAAAAAAACCTTGAGATTTTATTTTATATGAAATTTGATGTTTACAATTGTTTATATATGAGATAATAAAATGAAATTAAAAAAAAATATATAATACAATTGGAATAAAATAGTATAATGAAATTGAATATATATATATATATTATAATTATTGTTACCTATAGAATTATATATATACATACATGCATACATATATATATACATAATTATATAATATATATGGATCGTGTTCCAGGCCAGGCCGCGGGCCCGTACCAGCACAGCTCGTGTGCTACAGTGGCTGGTCGTGCTGGCCCAGCCCATGTCGTGTAGACCACGAGAAGCATTGCCTGATTTACAGCTCTATTTGATGCCAATTGAGTGATGGCTAAGCTGGTATGTTAACTGGTTCGCTCCAGGCCTCCAGCATAAACACGGGCTCAATTCCCACAACTACCAACTTTGGAGAGGGGGACTGGGGGTTAATACTTAATAGTGGTGCATATCTCTAAACTACCAAAAAAAAAAAAGGTGGAATTGTTGTTTGATAAATTGTTGATATTAAGGTGTCAAATTGTCAATGGGGTTTTGGATTCCACCTTGTCCAAATCAAAACCAATTTAGACAAATAGGACAAACCAATAGACATATTAAATTGGACCCGTCCAGGTTTAATGGTTCAAAATATTTATTGGATTGGATTGGACCTAATCCATCCATAATAGATTTATATTAGATTGGATCAATCAAACCAAATAAATCATCTAATTTATTGATAGAAGATAAAAATATATGTGTCAATAAACCAAATTTGCATTGGAACCCATCAAAATTAAAATCAATTTGAACATATTAGAGAGTTTAGGCATTAAACTGAACCGATCTAAAATAACCAAAAGTATCCATCAATTGGATCGGATCTAATCCATTTATAATGGTCTTCTATTGGACTGGATCGCATTGGACCAAATCAGGTCCGATTGACACCTCTAATCCATGGTTTCATAATCAGGAGGAAAATGGACATTTGTTAACACGTGATTTACGGCATTCCCACCCATGCAATATATGGTAAAAAAAATGGGGTTTTTTGGCATGTTAAAATAATATACATAAGACAAGTGATTGGTATATATTACACATTAGAATCGTACTGCATAGCGCTGAGATCTCTATCCAAAATGACATTCGATCGATATTAGCCGTATGATCAAAGGCCTGTGGTGAGAGATAAAATTTTTACAAAGAAAAATGTTACAACGTGTTTGATCAAAAACAAAAACAAAACAACATATACAATACCGTATAGTCCAAACATAACCAGTTAACCACTACCTCACTAATAGAATGCCTTACATGTCTGAAAATGGGATCTCGATCCATTTTATAGGAAGAAAAAATAAATTGATTCATTTATTGAACCATAACATTTTTTAGAACCATCAACCAAACACCGCCTAAATAACAGCCTCCATGTACTACACCTTTTTATTAAATTTCCATATATTACACTTACAGATTAGAGGAGCACTTGCACTGGCTTCATGTCCAGAGCATAGGATTGAAATCAGAATTATTTTATTAATATCATACAATGTTAATGTTTATATATGATAGTGCCTCCAATATTTTAAATTTTAAATATAATCTATGAGTTAGGGCATTTAAAGAAAAATATATTTTAAAAATCTAAATATTCTTCTATCTTTTTGCCTTTTTATTTTTACTTTGAACACATGCAAGGCATATATTATTCCACTAGTTTTAGAGAAAATGGTTAAAATTTAGGAAATGCCTTTTGGACAACAAAAATATGAGGGGAATAACTAGTAAATATTTTTTCACCATATTTCTTTAGATGTCTTTAACTCATTGATTGGGTTTAAATATTAAAATATTTCGACAAGCACTAGTTGCAAACATTGACATTATACGATGGCCATTAAAATATTTACAGTTTAGCTTTTATGGTCTAAGACATCAAGGCAACACAAGCATCAGCATTATGCAATAAAGACATGACAAATCCAAATCTATCGTGTGCATGTATTTAAGTCTTATTTGTTTTTTCAATAAGTTATTTATCTAGGTAAATCTTTCCTGGAAAATACTTACCTGATTAAGTGCATTTATTCATGTTCTTTTATTTTATAGGTAAATATGGTAATGACCATTTTAACCATAAAAAGTCATTATTAAAATGGACATTTTTATTCCCATTCAAGTATTAGTGACTTTTCCCCGGGTGAAAACATTATTTACCCACTTAGGATATAGATATCACTTATTCGGGTAAGCGGTACCCAGTTTCTTGGTCCCTACATAAATCTGAAATAAGAACATAGGTTTCTTAATCAATGGAAATCAAAATCCCATTGACCAACTTTCCCCCCTCTCAAAATTCAAAAAAAAAAAAAAAAGAATGCTCCTTTAAAGGGTTACACACACATCAATATTTTGGCTTTAATAACCCCTGAATTTTACAAAAAGGTCAATTTCAACCATTAGTACGGTTATGTGGCAATGTTAAAGTTTGAAAAATACCACTTTTAACCCTAAAGTTTGAAATTTGGCCAATTTAATAAAGTTAATTAAGTAATTACTTCAAGGTCTAATCAAATGACCCTAACATATTTAATTTATTTAGTTAAATTAAATAAATTATACTAATTTAGATAATTAAGCAACTAAATCAGTAAATTAAATTAAATAAATGAAGGTAATCAACTAAAAATGGCCATAAAGCATGGCATTTAGGGGTTCGTTTTGTTTGGTCCAAATGGATCAATCCATGATGCTTTGAAAAAAAATGACCTAAAAAACCATTTATCGGATTGAATAATGTAGCAGTTCAACCATTTTGGGTCAGTTGTTTGTTGAAATTTCAAGCGATCAAACTGTTCAACCAAAGAAATAATCAATTGTCTAGTTCCATTTTATACCTAGGTGGTAGAACCATTCAACCCAAGAACTGGTCAATTGTCTGATCCATAAACTTTTCAAAAAAAAACATTGATTTGGTTAACAAACCATTGTCCCATACGATTCAAGTGCTAAATTATTCAATATATTAAATGGTTTTTAAATTATGATTTATTTTAATTATATTTTAATTTTTAATGTCATGGGTTGATCCATTTCAATTATATATTTTTGTTAATTATTTATTATTTATTTGCTTTTATTTTAATTAATCTAATTAATTAACTTTGTCTCTTAATTAATTTAAGGGAAAATTCCCGATAGGTACCCTATACTTTAGGTCGAGTACCAACTTAATACCCAAACTTTAAAATGCCACAATCTAGTATCCAACCTTTTATTTTGCAACAATCAAGTAGCTACCGTTAATGAACCGTCAATTATATATATCACATGACCTCATGTGCGATTTAAGACTTTTGAAAATGTCAAAATTCCCTTTTGAGATCTGCCTTTCTTAATTATGTTTCTCGATCTTCTTCTTTCAAGATTCGGAGGTGAGTTATAGTTCTTTATTCATGTTCTTCTTTTCATTCGTCGCTATCATCTTTTTAACTAATTGTGCTTAGTTGCTTACTGGTGCTAATCAAGGTTTCGTGGTCGTCCTTTCGTTGTTTGAGTTATGCTCTTGCTTATTTTGTGGTCAGTGCTTTTTTATTTTGAGAAAGCGGTGCCGTGGAGTTCTTTGTTCGATTTTTTTCCCGTTTTCCTGCTTTGGTTATGTTTTACGATTGTCTGGTTTCATCTTTTATGATTTGGGTTGAATCGATAATTGTGTTCCACCCAATGTTGATTATATGATATTTTTGTTTACAGGTTTGCCTTTTCTGTTGTCTTTTGTTTTCTTCTTTTCTTTCTTGACCTTGTGTGTTTGAGAGATGTTGATTTTTTCGCTTATTGTTTTTCTTATTTTCTCTTCATCTCATTAGTTTTTTTTTTTTTTTTCATTTGGACTCAACGGTTCATGTAAAGGTTATTCTACTATTGCTCACTAAAGTCTATCTGAATTATAGGCTAATGGATCAGTACCAGAACGACGAGCATGAATACATGGTTGATGATTACTATGACTTGATTGATTTCGAGGATGATCCTTTTGAAGAAACATAGCAAAATAGAAATTGAGAAGATACGGATTTTGAAGACGACTTCGACATGGTGTGTTTAGAGGATTGTAATTGGCTCTTTACTAAATTTATTTGACCTTAGAGTCGAAGTAATTGATTTGATTTGGGCTTTGGCTTTGTTTTTTATCTTGTTTCAGAATAAGGCGAAGCCTGATACTTCGGCTCTTGAGGCTCAAAATGGAAAGGATATTCAGGGAATTCCATGGGAGAGGATGAACTTTACGAGGGATAAGTACCAAGAGACGAGATTGAAGCAGTACAAAAATTTCGAGAGCCTCTCCCACCCTCGCGGAGAGATTGCAAAGGCAAGCTTATATTCCCCTGTTTAAGACAATCGTTAATAATTAATTAGTTGTCTTTGAAGATAGTCTAGTGCTCCCCGGTGTTGATGCAAGCCTTTTTGTTTCTTTTCATAGAAAACAAAGCTATGGGTTGATTTTGCATTAGACCGACGATGAAGATCACGAGTTTAAGACCGTCCGTCTAATGAACAGCACGCGCTGGCCACCACTTACTGCGTTTAAGCCCTTCCGATGGCTGCTTGCTTCATCAGCTAGGTCTGCGGTTGGTATTTGGTGCACCATTTTCAATAGGTTGAATTAAAATGCATATGGGTTATGTCATAACCTGAACTCAGACGATGTGGCAAGAGACGATTCTATTCGCTCAGTTTTGACTTTTTGTCTTTAGGTAATGGCTTTGGATGTGTTTGAGGAGTCAACGATGACGGGGAGACAGATGAAGCATTTTGTACGAAGATTTACCCCCAAGAAATGATCAGGAGCCACTAGAATGTGGCTAAAAAAGTAGTTGGATTTCACCACTGCGAGCTGATTGAGTGTTAGCCGCCGCTGTGTTGAATCGAAGAAGGTGATCAGTGAATTTAGGTTCGAATTAGCAAATTAAAATGGAGTTTTTGATTCTTGCTCGATGGAAGAAAGCAGGAAAATGATGAGGGATGAAGGGATCATAGGAGTATTGTGGTAGAAGAGTAGGAGTGCCGCCGCTGTTCAACGAAGGAGACGATGAGCAGTAAAAAAATCGAGATTAGAAGAAGAACCCTGAAACCCAAAACCCCATCACAAACTGCATGTATCTAAAACCTTCTCACGCCTCCGAAACTCTGGACAAAGACAACGTCCTTCGACGCATCCGCCACCACAAGCACGTAAACAAGGTCCAAAACGCTCTCCATGCGCTCCTGAGTTCGCCTTTTCTCAGGAGGGGCAGATAACGCCCCCATCCGCGAGCAGAGGTGGTTGGACTTCGCGAGGGCAATAAGTGGTGGGGGTGGTGGAACGTTGGAGTTTGAAAAGATTATCTTTTTCGTTTGGGATTCATTTGATAAAGAAAATTAGATGAAACTTAAGGGGTCTTTTTTCCTATGATGAATTAATATAAACTATTAGATTGTCCAAAATGAAAGTTTGGGTATTAGATTGTGGTATTTTAAAGTTTGGATATTAAATTGGCACTTGACCTAAAGTACAGAATTTTCCTTTAATTATCTTAAATAATATAATTTAATTAAATAAATTAAATATTTTATGGTCATTTAATTAGACCATGAAGTAATTTACTTAATTAACTTTACTAAATCGGCACATTTTCACACTTTAGGATCAAAAGTGACATTTTTCGAACTTTAGCAGTGTTACATAACGTTGTCTAACAAATCTATCAACATCCTTTCAAATGCTGTCTATTTTTTTTAGAGTTGTCATTTTTCTCCGAAGTCTAAGATTGAAAATGGTCATTTTAAATTCTTTAGGATTGAAATTGGCCCTTTCACAAAGCTCAAGGGTTGTCAGAGCCAAAATCGGTATAAAATGGATTGAAGTATAACTGGATGTGTATGGTATATATGTATGCCTATTTATATAAAAAGTTAACTCTCTTAAACAAAAGTAAGTGTCAAACAAAATTCATCAAAATACATGAAAAAAATTCTGAATATTGAATATTGGCCCCATACTTAGTATGGGGGGTCATTCTCTAGTACCTATTTATATAAAAGGCTAAATCCCTTAAGCTACCACAAGTTTTAGGAAACATACTAAAACTTTCCATACTATTTGCAAAATCCCTTTAAGTACTCATAAATTTTATGTCAATTAACATCGTGAAGGAAATATTCAAATGTTGAATTTGCCTTCATTCTCTTAGAGTTTTCAAAATAATACCCAATGGATCCAAATTTTCAACAATGCTAAGATTAAGTAGAAAATACAAAAATAAAATATTTTATTTACAAACAAACACATTTTTTCTAACCATAAACATCAAATTTAGAGAAAATAACCCAAATTCAAATCTAGTAACAACCCTTTTAAATATATCCGCAAGAGAAACATGAGGAGCAAACATAACTATCTTCGAAGTTTTATGCATGATTTAAAAAACCGACCTGGAAACGGAACCTCTTTGATCACTGGTTTTCAGGTCTATGGTTCAACCGTATCAAATAGTTGTTTGACCTTTGGAATATTAAGGTGCTATCTCTCTTCTTTTATGAGGAGAGAGCTAGAGCTATGTGGTTATTGGCTAAGAAAACAAAAAGGAAATGAAAGAAAGGAAAAAGCGGAAAGGAAGGGAAGTAAAGAAAGGAAGAAAGACGGAAATAATAATAAAAAAAAAAAGAAGAAGAAGGCAACGTTCTCTGGCAACAACAATGGAGACGATGATCTCTTTCTCTTATCCCAGATTAGAGATCTCATATTTCGATTTTCTCTTTCTCTAATCTCTAATCTCAGCTTGTATCTCTTTCTCTCCAACCTCTTTTTCTCTCTCTGATTTCATCGATATCTCAGATATGAGATTGTGTCTCGGATTCTCAGTCCCTCCCCCATCTCTCAATCTCATTTATTTTATCTGTTAATAATCTTTAAAAAAATATTAAATCATTGCCTGGGTCAAACAGTTTAGTGGTTCAACCATTTGGGTTAACGGTTCTTTCACCAATTCAACTTTTTTTTTCAAAAAAAAAAGAGCAGTCCAATCTTAAAATGGACCTAAAAACTGACTAGTTCCTGGGTCAAACGGTTCAACCATTCGGTCTGGTCCAAAATTTAAAACAGTAGTTATAGGCTTACTGCTATTGAAGAGCTTTGAGGTTGTTAGCTTAGACTTACTATTGATTCAGGGCACTATTTCTTAACTATGGATCAAGGGGTTCATGTAAAGTGTTTGATTAATCCAAAATACATTTTATTATAGGGAAAATTCTCGATTAATACCCTGTACTTTGGGCATAGTGTCACTTTGGTCATCGAACTTTAAAATGCGACAATTCAGTACCCAAACACTAACAAAAAAATTAATAGTCTCAAATCCTTGACTCTTATATTCAAGAAAGTTATGGTCACCAGAATGTCCACTCAAATGCAACCCCAACTTTCTTGAATGGAAGAAGCGAGGATTTAGGATTGTTAATTTTTTGTCAATGTTTAGATAGTTGATAAAGAAAATTAAATGATACTCGGAGGGCATTTATGTGCTTTTCAAATGTCACTTAATGACAAGTTAACTGCTAATTAATGACAAGTACTGGATTGTTAGTTTTAAAAGTTTGAATACTAAATTATCGCATTTTACAGTTTAGAGACCAAAGTGGCATTAGGCACAAATTATAGAGGATACTAATTAGGAATTTTCCCTTTATTATATTGCTACTTTGGAGAATAAACATCTAATTATTGAAGCTTGTTTCTCAAAACATTCATAGTAGTCAATGCTCAAGACGTGAGGAGAAGATGCAAATGGGCAATACATTTTTTCTTCCTGAGTTCCTGTGATTTACAAGGGGAGATTTACCTGGTATGGATTGGGCAATGGACACAAGAAACCCATATTTTGAAATTGTTCTTCTAATCCTTTCTTGAAAGAATAAAATCTTATTTATTTTGCGCTTATTGTGGTTGAGAAATGAGTGATCAGTGCAACTGCCATCATATTTGAAGTCAATCCCCTTATTCTCCCCTTATTCCCATCGACTTCTCTTCTTCATTTTCTTTTTTTTTTTCGAATATTAAATTAAATGGAAGCAGGTTTAGGACGCTATGGTGGAGACATCAAAACTAAGCTTAAAAAGAGATTTTATTCCATTGTATCTTGGTGTGGCTGGGTACTCTTAAATGGAGGAAGACTCGTAGAGGGGCCAATGACAGGAACACTAAGCACTCGTTTGGGTCGTAGGAATAGGGGTTTGGGATTGTTCCGATTCTAACTGTTTGATTGGATGGAATTGGAATCCCACTTTCATTCTTATTGGCATTTTTTCATTTGAGAGAGTGGCCATTTCCTTTCCCTCCTTTGGGAATGAAATTTTATTTCTGTTGATTACAATATTCATTCTCATTCCTATCTGAAGTCTGAACCAAACAGATTATGAGAATATACCATTCAAATTCCAATTCCAAAAGATTTCGGCTTCAATTCTAACTGCAAACTAAATGGACCCTAAACCTTTGGGTCATCATCACACTTTACAATAGTTGCATTGCAATGCTTACTAGTGTGCGCTGGGGCCTCATAGCAGTTTCTATGCGCTGGAATCTCATAGAAGGCTGGATTTCTTCACGGTTAGGTTCATCATCTTCACAACTATTATTTCATTCTTTGCATTGCAGTGCTGTGAAACCTGGCATTAGTAATCATGAACTGCATCATACCTCTTATAAACTAAATTTGGCTCAGTTTGGAAAGAGTAAAAATGCAAATATGTACAATGTAAATACATACAAAATAATACAAAATATAAGGTTTTGTGCTCTACATATTTGCATTTGTACTCCTTCCAAACTCAGCCAAAGGGAACTTGGTCAAAGTGACCTTATTGAATCATTCAATAAAATTTTAGCCAAACTTTTATGAACGAATGAAAATGAAATTTTGATGCATGCCATTACAAAAAAACAAAGGCAAAACTTAAAGCCTTTATTATTTCTATTAGTAGTTATTATTGGTACATGCCATTACATAAAAAAATTAAGTTTAATGAAACATTTGTTATCTCTCTTAATACTTCTTTGAATCGATCTAGAGAAACCCAAAAACATGAAATCACTCCGAACATGGTCCCCATGCCCTTAAACTCTATACAAGGTTCAAAATATCGATACAGGCCGATACACCACCACTAGGGTGTATCAGCCTGATCAGCCTGTATCGGTACTTTTTAAAGTTTTATTTGTTTTTTTTTCAAAACTGATTTAGAGGGGTTGGTTTAAGGCCCGATTACCCTCTAAACCATTGTCTGACCTGATACAATCCCTGGAAGGACGTATCGGAAAGTCATTGACATGATATGTATCGGATGATACGGGCTGATACGTGTCGATACATTGAACTTTGACTCCACATCCATCAACATGACCCATTTGGAATCGAAACCCTTGCAAGACTACCATGGTTACTATGTCAAGGAAGGTGTTAGAACTTTCGAGGAGAGCTTAGTTTAAGTTCGTTCTTATTCAGTCATGAATCATGGATTCACTTGTTGGAACTTTGTGCAAGTTTTCCATTAGAGATATAGAACATGCTCTTTTTCATGACTGATGAAGAATAAAATAGGAAAAAAGGTTGCCTATAATTCCAAGGGGTCAAAGTTAAAAGGCATTGTGGACCAAAAAAGATAAAGTTAAGTTTAAAAGAAACCATACATGTAAGCATATTGTAATGGTAAGACCCCATTTGCTTTTCCATAATTTATTTATTTGGATCAATGCATTTATTTTATGTTTTTTTTTTAATTTCTCAAGTAAATAAGATAATGATTGTTTTAACCCTATCAATCCATTATTAAAAGGGACACTTTTGTTCCATTCAAGTGTTGACAAGTTTCCCACATGTGGGAAAGTTACTCACCCACCTAAGAAATTGGTACTACTTATCCGAAAATACCTAAGAATATATGAATTCCACATAAATCTGAAAAAAGAACATTAATATCTTGGTAGGTGTTTGGCATCAATGCTATTGCTTCAGAGTTATTTTTTGAGAAAACAATGATGTATGGATGAGGGTTTTGTTACACTGTTTTTCTGAGAAAAACAGTTCCTTTTTTTTTTGTTTGGCATTGATGCTACCACATAATTAGTTTTATGGGGAAACAACGCTGTTTTTCTTTGGTACCAATGTTGTATAACCGTTTTCAGCATTGGTTTACATTATCCGATGCTTCAGATGATGCCACATTGGTGCCATGTCATTGTACCGTTAACAACAACGAGTTGGAACCTTAGAAAATGTTGAATTTGGCGTTTCCTTAGACCACACCTTCCCGACAAGGTTCTAAATATTGATACGCCAGTAGGGGGCATATCGGTAGGGGTGGAGCTAGGAAATTGTTATAAGGGGGGGCAAAACATAAATGAAATATGGATGGGACCATAGGGGGGCCAACCATTGAAATGGAGAGTGAGGAGAGGATAAAATTTATAGGGAAAACTGTTTTTCAGTGGGGAGTTTCTGAACCATAGGGGGGGACATGGCTCCCCTGGGTCCCCCTAGCTCCACCCCTATGTATCGGTACTTTTTTTTTTTTCAAATCCGGTTTAGGGGGCGGTTTACGGTTCCTCCCCCCCCTGAATCGGTCAAAACCCCGATACATCCTCCGTAGGGGCGTATCGGGGTGCTCTCGATACAATACGTATCGACCATAATGATACTTTGAACCTTGCTTCCTGATTTTCAAGGTGTGGTTTGGGGCAACATTTGTTTGAAAAAATGGAACCAAACATGAGGCCATTTTTATGGGGCAACGTTTTTCTGACATAGCACCAATGCAGCACCATTTTTTGGGGCAACGATGTCGGCACCAAACACTGCCCAATGATCAATGGGAACCAAAATCCTATAAACCAATTTTTCCACCTCCCAAAATCCAAAAAAAAAACACCCCTAAGGCTGTATTTGGTTGTAGTGCTATTTTGTTTGTCTTTAATACAAGTGGCTAAGAGTGCAAATGAAAAAAATGCAAATTCTGATTTAATTTTGTTTGCGTCAGTCTTATTTTACTTCATTTTGTACGACAATCAAACAAAATGTGATAAATTTTGAAACAAATAAATTATAATTTGCACCGAAATCATTTGTACTACCATGCTTTTGCATAAGTGAAAATAAATTTGAATTGCAAGTTTGCAACCAAACACAGCCTAAGGGGTTTTACGATCTCATAAAAAGATGCTGGAAATGTGGAGATCCGGAGTACTTACGCAGGGTGTCGCGTACTGTGAACGGATCATTCACACACGCACACCCCGCACCGGCCGGTGGATGGGACGGGCGCATGATATTTTGTTCAGGCCATGACTGTCGAACGAGCCGTGGGCGAGCACTTACACTCGTAGTAATAACGCAGCCGCAGAACGAGAATCAATCACTAATAATTAACCAGGCCTCCAAAGTAATTCACAAATTTCACCAAATTTTGTTTCATTCACCTTTTTACACAGAGGTCACCCGAGTGTCACCTTTTTCTTTATAAAGTCCGCAGTCCGCACTGTCATCTTTGTTCTCAGGCAGCAAGCAGAAGCACCCCCAAACTTGGAACTTCATGGCGATGTTACTCCATCTCCTTCTCCTAGTTATCCTCTGTTTAGCTTCGAATCGAGGTGATGACAAACATCACGCTTTCTCTGAATTAATGGGCTTAACTTCTTCCTTTTCTTCTTCTATTTCTTATTTGGCTTCTTATACAAAGCAACAATGGTCATAGTTTTCCTTGTTCTTGCAGTGACATCTGAACTCGTATTGGAGGAGGGATATACAGTGTCGACCATACTCGACGGTAACAAACTACGTGTTAACCCTTCATCCGTCCTCCCCCGACCCGGAACTCATGACCTTATCATCCTCGACTCCTCTGGCAATGCCTTCTACACTGTTTCGTCCCCTTTCTCTCAAGGTATGTAACACCTTAAACCCAGAAGCTTAAAACAACACAGGGAGACGAATGTAGTTGATTTTTTTTAGGGTTTCGCTGTTTACCTTTCGCAGATTGTGAGGTCAGGCAGTTAGCGGGAAATGGTTCTCGCGGATTCTCTGATGGAGATTCCGTTTCTGCAATGTTCAGTCATCCACGGAGCTTTGCTGTTGATCTCAAGGGAAATATTTACGTCGCTGATAGGTCCAACCATGCTATACGGAAGATTAGCAAGTCAGGTATTTCGACTTCTTCGTTTTATTTTCCGGGGTTTCATCTGTTGTCATTGCACAGTAGAAACTTTGTTATCTTTACTTCTTTTAGATACTACATTTCCATCGCTATTTACAATTTTTTTTTTGATAGGTAATCATCACTACCCCCCTCTGGATTGAGATTTGCGAAGAACATATATTTCCTAAATCCTTTTTTTTGGTATGCTAAGTGGGTGAAAATTCTTTTTATTGGGTAGTCTTTTTTGGTTTTATCTCCATTGATCTCTTCTATTGATTGATTTTATGTCATCAAGAATAAAAAGGTCGACCTAGCCAAGTTTACCAGTTAACCTCCACTATTGTTCACATTTCATGCACATTGAACTTGGGCATCCAGAGGGTCTGGTCATCCATAAGCCATAATATTGGCTGTAGACAAGAAGATTGTAACTGCCCTTTCAGAATAAAATGAAGATTCCAACTGCACAAGATCGAGTAGTCCTACTCGGCTACTCCTAGCAATCAAGTGAAAAAAAATTTGCAATAACCATGGAATTGAAGTTGAGCATGAATTCACGAAATAGTAGTTTTTGTCAACTTTGATGTGATTCTGAGACTCATCAATAGGTTTCCCCACCAGTTGAACAACGTGAATGATAATTAATTTCACATCTAACAATAAAATGAAGATTCCAACTGCACAAGATCGAGTAGTTCTACTCGGCTACTCCTAGCAATCAAGTGAAAAAAAAAATTGCAATACCCATGGAATTGAAGTTGAGCATGAATTCACGAAATAGTAGTTTTCGTCAACTTTGATTTGATTCTGAGACTCATCAATAGGTTTCCCACCAGTTGAACAAAGTGAATGATAATTAATTTCACATCTAACCACTTTCTTTGACGTAGTTTTGCCTGTATTCATTTTTAGTTCTTTGTGGCTCTATTATTTTTTCATTGGATTATCCAGATAAGTGGGCATATTTCTGACGGGATGGTGGGTGTGAAGGAAACATTTACAAGAGGGAAGGGGAGTGGTAGAACAATTTAGCAGTCCAAATGGAGAGGACCTTTCCCTTCATATTGCACTAATGCTGTTTTGAAACTTTACAGGTGCTACTGATTATGAGGCTAAATTGCTGTTTCCAGACATAGAATTCCAAATTACAATTATGGAGTTCAAAAACAATGTAATATGTGTTTTCTCATTCATCTTAATAGCTCCTAAGAATGTACACAGATAGAACAATGCTGGCCAGCCTACTGAACCGTAGATGCCGCCTATTGGTTGGGGTTTTCCAACTGATGACATCAAATGGATTGACATTAGGATGTGCCATTTACTTGGTGATTTTTTTTTTGTTTTTATTTGTACAAAATTACTTGGAAATGTTAAAAGGTCAATGTTTTGTTTGGGTATTATATTATTTGTTTTTGTTATATTTTCCTTTTCTTCAAAATTTAAAGCTTAGATGGTTATGCACCTACCACATTCCTTACAGCATAACTTCAACTTCTTGGACGGATTTAGAGTTTTAGACTCTATGTCTTCGCAGTTCACTTGCAACTCTAGGAGGCAAGTAGGTCCCTTCTTTCAGAGCCAACACAGATACCAAATTTCTACTTGGAGATTTGGAAATCTGGAAGTTAATGTGCTTAGGGTTTAGGTGGTCCGTATCTAATTTCTATTTTCTCTTCCTACTGATATTTATCATGAAATGTGAAAAGGGCCATTACCTGATGTTGGTCACAGATGTGTGGGGTATTGGGAAGGCTGGACTGGATACAGAATGAAATTTATTTGATATGCCTACAATTAAAATAACAATAATACCTTGTGGTAATATTTGTGATTTACTTTGTCTTCGGTGTGTTTCTTGTTATCCAATTCATTCTACTTTTTTTTTTCCTACCTGAATAAATCTCTGTTATTATTGTTTTTTTTTTTTTTTGTAATTATGAGTGAGTTTTTGGACTGTTGATGACGTTTTCAGGTGTTACTACTATTGCTGGAGGCTACTCAAAGGGTCCAGGGAAAATGGATGGACCTGCACAGAGTGCATCTTTCTCAGAAGATTTTGAGCTTATCTTCATATCTGAAAGATGCTCCTTATTGATTTCTGATCGTGGAAATAGGTTGGTCCGAGAAATGATTCTGAAGCATGAGGATTGTGCGCATTCTCAATTAAGTAAGCTTCCAGCAAATTTTACATGGACTGGTTCACAATTATTTGACTGATTTAGTACAGGTATTGTGAAGCCCATTTGTCATCAAGATTGTAGGTACACATGCCATGGCAACCATGGAGGATGCTTCTTTATGGTCCCTAGCAGCTAATTTACCATTGAGGTCATATATAATATAACTAAAGGTTTAAAATTTAGTGTTGTTTAAGGACTAAAGGGACAGTCATGAAACCAAAAGTTGCAGCTGACACTACACAGTAATACAAAGTTAGATCGCAATGACCTGGCTGGATGGCTAAGAGAATTCTTTTACCAGAACATTCTGGGAACTCTAACCGGTTTTTATACCTCTAGTATTCTGGTGCCTTTTTTTGTATTTCATGCTTTTGGTTTTCAATTGTATACTTATTCTTGGGAACACAACATCTGCCGAGTATACTGTTTTAGTGTCATTCTCATACCCTGGGAACATTATAAGAACTTTATTTGCCATGTGAATGAAGATTTTCTTTTCTCATATGTGAATCAAGTAACATCTGTCTGTTTTCTTCCAGAGCTGGGATCAACCTGGGTCTGGGCGCTTGGACTGGGAATTGCATGTTTACTAAGCCTGGCAATGTGGCTTGCAGCTCATCGGTTTCTCGCTCGCGTGAGTTTTTCTTCTTTCATACCCGTATTGCATGAAGAGTATTGAATACTTATACCTTGACATGTCAATGTGTAGACAGGACGTCTTCAGCCCTCACTGTTTCAGCAAGACATGGAAGCATTGCCAAATCATTCTGGGGACTCAAGTAGTGATAATCTTCTCCGACATCAGAAGCGCAGTTGCTAGCTCAACTCCTTGGGCATTTTTGCTTAGGCTTGCTGGGCTGATTCAGTCTCATGTTTGTCTAATATTTAAGATTCATAAAGTAGAAAATCAGAAGATTTGTAGGGAGCCTGTTTACTCGCTTGATTTGGATGTTTCATGTCACCATCAGTTGTCAAAAGAACAAATCTTAGCTGACCAATTGAAGGATATGATTAGTTTTGATGGTGAGCCGGATACATCCATGGTTCTGAAGGAAGACCTCCAGAAAGGAGATGAGGAACATGAAAACAGTGATGTCTCAACTTACGATGGTGGAATATTAGATGGAATGATACAAGCTGCCATTATGGATTTCACTCGCCAGGAAAGCCCATCAGAGCGGTCTCTGTCTGCTGGTTGGATAGTTAAGAGGAGATAAAGATAAGCTGAGGATGGCTTTCTTCAATGAAACTTTATGCACTCAGACTCTTGTTTGTAAGTACAAGTTGGATAGTTATGTGAATATATGTCAATTTCTAGTTTATAGTTTCTATCCCAATGGTCTTCTTGATTCTGAACTTTGAAGAATAAAGTCCCAGAAAGTGCTTCACTTTCTGCTCCCTTCTCTCTTACTAACTAATTTAGAAATGGTGTTCGGAAGCCATAGTGACCCCTTTGCTCCATGATTTTAATTTTGAAACAATGCAGTTTATCCAGTCGAATGGATTCAGTCTGTGTGCTGGATCGGCATCCCCCACCGCCACACCAGAGTTCAACCACACCCATCTCGGATCTGCTTCCCCTCCCTCAAAGATAACCTTGTTCTTGCTTTCATAGATCATATCCACCAAAGGTACGAGTCGCTTCCTCTTGGCAAAATCTCTCCTCATCGCATTGATCTGTTGTCACAGGCTACAGCCAAGCAATTCCAACAAACTGGCCATCCAATTTCACTAGACAACTCACCACAGATTCCAACTACGCTGCTCTGGCAAAAGGACAAAGAACAAGTGATCCACATCCTCCACCCAGTCACACATGGTTTTGGAGCGGAAAACAAAATATTGCAATTTCTTTAATCTTGTGGAGCAGTCCACACAGCATTAATTGGATGATTGCTGAAATATTTTATTTAAAATTTGGGTTCGACTATGATACCCGGAAAAACTTTTAACCAATGAAACCGCTGAAATAAAAGTTGGAACCAGTCAGGTTCTATTTATTACAACTCATGGGGAGGGGAGGGGGATTTGATTGGTCAAAGCTCTTTGTCAGCATAGATTTTTCCTTAAAAATTTTCTAACAATGCATCCACGCGGACCATGCCACAGTTCAAATCACCTTATGAAGTGTGGTATGGTTTCTTCAACCACATCATTAGTGGGGCTCAGTAGATTCAAATAGTATGGTTCAGTTTGGAAAGATTACAAATACAAATATTACATACAATATTTAAGGTTTTGTATTCTACATATTTGTATTTGTCATGGAGATGTTCGCAACGGTCCAATGTTGCAATCCTTGAATTGGACCAAGACTCGAAATGCTCTACGGGTTCTGATTTTGCTTATCAACCAGGTAGTTATCCCATTAAACTTGTAAAACTGCCAAAACCATCATTAAAATCAGGACCCGGAAAAGGCCCCCATTTTGTGGTCTTACAACGTTGGAATGGTCCCTTGTGATACCACACTTGGACACTCGATAATGTAGGGGAGGGGCTGTTTAATTCTATTTAATTCTATTGCCATTTGTTTACAAAAATGTTTTGTATGACATATCTTGAAAGGCAACAAAAATTGTTGAATTTTTTTTTTTTTAAGCGCATTTTGACAATATTAGGTGCCGCATAAGTTCAAAAGCCAAAGCCGACACTGAGGTGGAAGAGATCAGATTCAATGCTTACAAGACCGTCCTTGTAGCCTTTTACAGTCATGCATTGGGACTATTATGGGGAGATAGTCCCAATGCAAAGGCTGTAAGGGACTGCGTGAATGGTGTGAGCACAATATTGTGAGGATGAAATCCGATGGGGAAAATATCCCGAACATATAACTCACGCAATCCCAAAAAAAATATCTATTTGGTAAACAGTTTGACCAAACAACATTTCATGTTTTATGGAAAAAATGACTATGTGAGAGAAACAATAATAGAAATTGGTGAGCAATAATTTGGCATGTCCAATGATATGACATGTGGAGTGACGGAATGATGTAATGACACTTCAGCGATTCCAGTCACCTTGGGACATTTCGGGTCACCTAGCTAGACTGAGGCCCAAGTAGTTCAATTACATGCACCAACCTGCCAAGGTGCCACGTAGTCTTCTTTTAGAAGCAATCCAGCTATCTTCAATCTTATCAGAATCACAATATATGTCAATGGATCTTATCTATTCCCCCCCCCCCCCCCCCCGATTTGGACGGACCTGGATAAGCCTTATCAGTTTACTTAGAGTCCATCTTCGGGTGCGAAACTAACTCCGGACTAGACGGACCCACGATCTCAGACACGTATTGTGAGGCCCATAGTAGCTTGCCTATATGAACTTATAAAGGCCTTACATCTAGCCTCACAAGGTACGCGTGATTTAACTCTCGAATTTCCCTGCAATTAAGTTCTCATCTCTCTCAAATCTCCACATCGCTAACTTAAGCATCGAAGTGCTCACATCGGGTAAAACACTCCATGCACTCTGATTGCCTTGTTTTGTAACTCGACCAAGTGACATCACTAGCCCGATGTCCAAACTGTCCTCCAAGCATGGAGTTACCCAAGGTTTTTAAAAACAAATTGGAAACAGAACCGATCAGGGGATTGGTTTCCAGTTAAGCAGTTCAATCATCCAGGTCGAACGATTTGGCCCGTGATGTCATAAATAAATTAAAAAATAAAAAATATATTTTCAATTTTGGAAACCACCTGACCTTCAGTCCTTCGGACCTGAAGGTATAAAATTCAAAAAAAAAAGCAAAACTTTTGGGTTCCCAACTGAGTGTCAGCTTGTCAAGCTCGAAATTGGTGGGAAACCAAAAGTTTTACATTTTTTTTTTGAATTTTATACCTTCAAGCTCGAAGGACTGAAGGTTGGGTGGTTCCTAGAAGTTGCAGATAGAAGAATAAACTTACTCTCGCAAGCATGGGAGAATAGTGGGTAGGAATCACCGTCACTATAGGTAAGGTTGCAAAATTGTCCATTGCTAGACCTGCTACTGCCGCAACCCACAACTGTTACGGCTGGATCTGCTGCAAAATCAATGCTGGCCGCCATAGATAAAGCTCACTGCCATCGGTCGCTGTGTGTCGTCATCGGATGCCATAGGTTGTGGCCGCCGCAGGTGATCGGTTGGGTGTCGCGGCTGAGAGGAGGGAAGGGTTAGTAGGGCTGTTCATAAGAATGCCCAACCCGACCAAACCGACCAACCTAGACCGACCCAACCCGAGTCAGCCGGGTTTTCATCCGTACCAGTCGGTTTTGGGTTGGGCACACACATAAACCAAAATCTCGGGTCGGTTTCAGTTTTCTTGCGTGAAAACCGAAACCAACCCGACCCGAACTGAACTAGTATTCTACTAGTTTGGTAGTTCCTACTGAAAGAATGGTAGGATCCATCCAATGGACGCCATAAAGGTTGCGGAATGGGTGGGCGAATTTCAAAAATTTCCTACCTTCTCCCAACTGGGAATCATATTCCCTAAATTTAGAATATATTATTCAAGGATCCTACTTGAACCATAATCAAACCAGATCTGTACCAAAAGGTAAATGGGAGGAATATACCTGATCCGGAGAAGCACTATCTCCCAAAGTTGGTGTTCACGCCCAAAGAACGCTCCAAGATCCGTTCCTGCTGAAGATGACACAGCTGTGGATGGAACAGAACCAGCAGGGTGCGTCCTACACACAGGATCCTTCACAAGAATCCTCTGGAAGAACTAAACACTGTAACCTTTTCAGTCTTTCTTGCAAGACTGATGTCAAGAACAGATTTCTTGACTTTCTTTTCTTGCAAAGATCCAATCTTGCAATGGCAGATGGTGGCGGCAGGAGGAGAGAACCAAAACAAAAAAAGCTGAACTGCTTTTTCTCTTTTCTGGAGAGTATGAGATCTTATCTCAAAATCGCAGAAGGTATCCCTTGTGTATCCAAAGGATGGTTCGAAATCTGATGTATTTTCTTAGGGTTTCTCCTCTTTTCTTCTTGATTAAGAAACCTCCTAATCAGGAGTTATCCCAATCCAAATCAGTATCTAGATAGAGGATCATCTTAATCCTATCTGCAGATAAAGTTAGTTTACTCCTGATCTTATCAGGAGGTTACCAGATTCAAATCTGATTTGAATTTGGTCTCCCAGAGTGGATAGGTTAAAAGCCCCATCCTTTTCACTAACATTAATCTCAGATTCGCCCCATCTTTTTGGGTGATCATATCAGCCCAGCTCGAAATGGGCTTTTGGCCCACTAAGTATTCAGTGTTTAATTAGTTTCCAATCTGCTGCCCAGTTGGGCTTCTTTGTATGGCGTGGGACCCAAGCATTGATCTACACACCAGCCACATGGGTTCGGCCCAGCCTTTAAAACAAGGCCCAGCCGAATTCACTGAAAAGCTCAATGAACCCCTTGAGTCCATCGTATGGACCCTATGGGCCCAACACTTACATTAAGTGGTCCCTGGGCCAAGCCATCTTATAAAAACCCAGGGACTGTGGGCAGGTGCAAGATTAGCCCATCAGGTATTATCCTAAATGGTCTTACACTTAACCTCTCAGCCCTTAATGATCAAGCACTGCCCGACAAGAGAAGACCTCTCCCTCGGCTGCAAGGAACAGCGCCGCACCTCCCTCTCATATGGATCCCGGGAATTAAAACCATTTGCAAACATTTTTGAAACCGTACATATAATATAAGTATATTAATTTTGCAAAACAAAATTCCAACGATTGAAATCAACTGCCGGCAGTTTGGTTTCCATCAGAGAGAGTGCATCCCCGATCATTACCCTTTGTCCGACAAAGTGGCTGATTCTGTCACTATGACCACCCACTCAGATGAATTCTCAAACTGCCCCAACTTACCCAGGTTTTGATCCCCGCTAAGGATCTCACTGATTGGCATATCAAAGGCAGCCTGATCCAGCACCTAGTGAAGTGTCATAATCGAGTCTAGGGGTCAGGTGTAACTTTCCAGTTTTGCCCATCTATCTCCAAGGTCCAGGGCAAGACTGGAAATCTGGTCCGGTTCAAGGATTCAAGTAATCCCATACTGCATGTGCCTCGGGTCTTACCCTGATGGCTGAGACAGGCCATCCCAACACTTGGTGGCACACCAGCATCAGCCTTGGCAGGATAAATCTCCCCAGACTTATCCAACGGCTGTGAACATTTAAAACTAACAGGAATCTCTATAAATGTCCAGTTTTAGGGTTTTACACAGAATTAAACCAAACAACATGAATCAAAACATGCACTTTATTTATTTCCACTAAATAACAAGTACATCAAATCAGATTGAAGCTAAGGGCATACATAAACTGTCTAACATTCATAGTTTGAGTAGTTTCCTAATTCCTAATAGTCTTCTATTTTTAGACTTCTACTAGAACTAGAACTCTAGAAGGCCCATTATGCAATTACAATTAGAATTCAATTTGGTGTCCTTTTTTAGTTTTTTACCTAGATTAGAATTTAGAAGGTTTCTAAATTTTTATTTTATTGATTTACTTACCTAGATTTACCTAGTTTTTTACTCTAGAAGGCCCATTATTGACACTTGTTTTTACATGAAGAATTTATTGATTTTATTCTTTACGTGAATTAAATTTATATTTATCTTTGACTCTTGAATATCAAATTATCAACTAATTCAGATTTAATTTGGCTTTGTACAGGAGCAAAACTGAAACCGACCCAGCCCGACTCAAACCGATCAGGTCGGTTTGGCCTGTCAGTGGGTCGGTTTCGGTTCCCACCTAGCTAACCCGACCAGGTCGGGTCAGTTGGGAAAATCTCAAGAAACCGACCCAACCCGACCCGTGAACACCCCTAAGGATTAGAACGAAAATGGAGCCGTTCTAACCCTAAACGTAAGAGACGGGATTGGGGATATGGGGTCATTTTATTTTTTTGTTTTTTATTTTATTTAAATCCGTGAAAATAAAAATGACAACCTGCGAATCACTGCCTGGGTCGAATGGTTTAATGATTCAACCGCCTGGGTCAGTGGTTTTCTGACTTTTTCAATGGGTTTTAAAGGTTTACCGGTTTATAGTACAACCGGACCCGAGGGGCTGAACAGTTACCGGTTTTTCCGGTCCGACCGTCCGATCCCGTCCGGTTTTGAAAACCATGGAGTTACCAGATCGCGCCATCCTCATAGATTTACAGCATCAATTCCAACGAGATGCTCTGCGCTGTCATTTAAAAGGGCCAAGACGTTTGCATCCTCCCATAAGGCCATAATATATGTATTCTCATTGACAAATAAAATTTCATTTTTATCATCTAATCCTATTTTATATTTACCTACCAAAAAAGTTCTACAGAACATTCAGTTCAGGTGTGGCTTGTTGCGTATGATCTTTTGTTTGCTAGTGTCGGTAATGCAAGCGTTACGTCTTGTGCTTAAGCAATAGCCAATAAGCACTAAGAATGCCCGATCGATCCAACTATCGACTCTAAAATGTAAAATCTTTTAGTTGACTCATCTGTCCATTTCACATTCTACTGATTATTTTAAAAGCCTGATTGAAGTTAATGCGTTTTGCAATTCAATTCCATATACTCATACCTTATCCACATAGGGATAGAGATGAAAAAGAAGATATCCGTTCATTCACCGGCTAAACTATAGAGAACCAACCTTCCTCAAAAACCATAACTGGAGCTTACTCCATTACAATAATTCTTATGCTGATTCTCTCTCTCTCTCTATCCATAAACTTTGAAAGACAAATGACGAGATATTAAGAGGGAAAACACCCAAAATATTTTATATTCTATATGTATTAAAAGTCAATAACCATGGCTGTAACCCATATAATTCAGTCGAGAGCGAATATTGTGATGATCATAAATCGGGTCTCCATAATCCACGGCCTTAATTACCATAGCTTCCCGGCGACCGTCCTGTTCCTGAACTGCCCCAAACACAATCTCATTGGTCGTCTCGCAGCTCTGCTCGTAGTATGTCTGCGAACCTGAAGAGTAGTGCCTTTGATGATGTTGTTGCTGATGCTGATGTTGTTGCGGCTGCTGTTGTTGCTGTTGCTGCTGTTGAAAGTCACCATCCCAACTACTATAGAAAGCCCTACTTTGTCGCAATTGATGAGTCTTTTCTGGGTCCTTGGTCATAAAAGCATATGTCTTCCGTGGAGTTGGGGTCCTGGTTTCTATAGAGGGTGGCTCATCTTCATCTGGTATTACATAGCTTTCCTGCAGTGGCCAAACATTTTGACGCTTGCTCTGTTGCTGGTACTGGTGCTGGTATTGATGGTTCACTGGCTTCTTTCTGAAACCTGAGAATAATCCTCCAAAGATTTCTGTCACAGATGCTCCAGTGTTAATGAAAAGTCTCCCCAGTGAACCAAAGAAGCCGTCTTCTTGCCTCTCTAGTTCATCATCAGTTGGAATTAAAGGGGGCCTGACTGATGATTTAGGCGGCTTCTGGTATGGACCGGATGTAAAGCTTGCCTTCTGAAGAACTCTTGGGTCCTATAAGAGCAAAAAGAGAGGAAACCCAATGTTTCATATTCTTGCAGAAGATATTATATACCTGTGCTTAGCATTTGGAGATGATAGAATGTTTAATCCACAAGTTGAGATGCCAATGATGGAGGATGATAACTTAAAAAGAAAAAGAAACAAAAGGGACAAAAACTGAGAACTCACATTTTGGGAAGACACCATTGAGCCCACTCTACGTTGAAGTAATGCCAGCATGTAACCAAAGAAACCAGCAGCAACAAGCACCACGATCCCTTGAATGAAAGAACAAAGTATTTATCTCTAGTATCAAAAAGAAAGTTGGAAATATATCAGAAACTTTGATCTACCTAGAGGGAAACCACTTCCGTATTGATAGGCACAATCATCAAAATGAAGCTGTATCTCTCGGATTGCCTGGTTTCCTCTGTCTATGACCAGAAGTGAGCAGCTGCTTCCAACATAAACAACATCAAAATCATTTGAGAACTTGGCATCTTCACTTGGGCCATCAACATGCCCCATTCCTCGGCCCCACTTTCCTCCTGCAATTGTTGTAACCCCTACAGAGAGAAAATTCAACCACTGTTAAAATATTGGAAATCCCCTATAGTATAATATAAATCCCATTTTTTTTTTAATGTTAGAGCTAGAAAACACACCCATGAAAATTAATGAAACCTGTCATTTTCTCTAAGATGCAAAACCAGACTGGTCAAGATCATGCAGTCACATTAGATGAAGGTGTGATGTAATAATTAAAATTAATTAGAAATTTGAACAAGGAGATGAAGCATATAGGGGTATAAGTTTAATTAATTTATTATCAATAACTATGAAATTTCATTAAATAGAGAGAAACAAAAAGCGAATACATATAATAAATACAACCATAGAGAGGTAAACCCTCTTATCTCTCCCCATATTACGCTTCTTATTTTTGCAATTGTGTCCAAAATAATTGATCTCTTCCCACCCCTTGTTTAGTTAAAGCATCAGCTAAAGAATTCTACATCTTTTAACCCATTGCAACCTCACTTCCACGTCTCACATCAACCATTTGAACTTCTTTTTGTTATATAGTAAAACTTAGGTTTACCTGCATCACCGATTTTCCTGATTGCCATATTCATAGTGTCTGCAATGTAAATATTTCCCCTGTCATCCACTGCAAGGCCCTTTGGATGGTTCATCCTTGCTTCTCTTGGCTTCCCATCCACATGTCCTGAGTACCCTTCAGGTGAACCAGCAACCAATTTTGGCCTGCTATCTGCAATTATCCATCCATTTTAATGAAAACTAATTTGGTTCCCAAAAAAGAATTAAAGATAACTCAGAAAAAAAAAGATTCAATGAAAAATTCGAAAGGAGAACAAATTAAGAGCTTAAAAACTGAAGGCATATATTTGAGATAAATGGAAAATGACTGTCAGGAAGAAGCTTGAATAGAAATATTTTGATTTTCACATACTGTTAAGGTTTCTGCAAGAGTTCAAATGACACAAAAACAATAAAAATAGATGGGTTAGTTATTAGTTCAAGTAAAAAATGAGCTCAGGCTTCTATCTGGAGCTTTATGGAAGTCACAAATTTAAGAGAAACTGAGGATATTATTATGCATTGTAAGTACTAGAAAGAAGCAAAGGAGGTTGAAGATAAAAAAAAATGTAGTCGGTTCCTGCAGAAATATAGCACCAAAAAGAAAAGAGATCGCAAGTTTCAAAAAAGATGGAATTGGGTCTTGGATAATAAACTAAAATGACCAATGCACTTTAAAAAGTGAAGCTCTTCTGCTAAAGAAAAGCAAATCAGTGCCGCCATTTTTTAAATGATGCTAAGATGCCATAGAAGCTTCAGAAAAAAAGGTAATCAAGACAAAATATATAGAGCTAGATTTTTCCACCAATCTAACTCACCCGCCGCCCCCCCCCCCCCCCCCCCCCAAAAAAAAAAGAAAAAAGGAATTTGATGAAAAAAAGAGACTTAGCAGAAGCAGATCGAAACAGTCGAAGTTCAAAGCAATGAATACCGATGGCAATAAGAGTTTAGCATAATGCAAACAGGGTTTCGGCGGAAACAGGACCCAATCAGGCAAAATTCCATGCCATTACAGTAAAATCCACTTACAGCGAGACAAAGGGGCGGAGATCTTATAAATGTTACTATTAGCAGAGTCCAACACCAAAATCTCCCCGCTCGGCGACACTTCAACCGAGTACGGCTCCATTCCGAGCTTACTACCATCAAAAACCGTCTCGACAGTGTATCCACTTTCAAACTTCATCATCGGACGGCCAGAAATCGCTGAAATACCAGAACACATCAATTCCCATCATTGTAGAGAACAATGTCCAGCTGGAAAACAAAAGGGTGGAACCAAAAACCCCAACACATTCTGAATAAATCAAAGACAATGCGGGTTATGTATAAGATCTTTACCTGTTTTGGTGTTAGTCTGTAGTGACCACAACCATTTCAGAAGAGCAGAGACTGCATTGGAGAAAAACCCAGTAACAATTTCTGCAAAATAAGAAAGAGATACATGTCTATTTCATAGGAAACACTAAATCTGAAAAAAAAATTCGAAGAGCTAGTAAGCTTATACTCACTAGCAGGATCGGTAGCTGCTGAAGCTGAGGAGAAACCACTCAATAAGACCATAAAAATGAGAAGGAAAGCAAACCCATGTTTCCCCATTACTCTTATGCTGGAGAGATCTAAAGATTAAAAAGAAGCTGCTCAAATAAGAAGATTCGAGCTCTGCATTCTTTCGGAAACCCTACGAGCTCAAGTGGATGAGAATGAGGAAAAACAGAAGGTAATAACTGTGCTCCCTTGGCTTTTGTAATGCCTGAGACCTTTACCAGTAGAAAGTTAGGAGAAGAGATGAAAGAGACAAAGAGGGTTTTGTGTATTATAATGGAGGCATTAATAGTTTACAGAGAGGTCCCCTCTGTTTAAACAGGGTTTAAGAAAAAGCAAGAAAAAGAAGAAAAGAGAGATGGGTCAGGGCGTGCGCGAATGTGTGGACACGCAGTGTAAGGGAATCATATGCTCTGCTTATGTCTCAACACAGTTTAGTTTATTTTAGCTTTTAATTAATAAACCACTCGCTAGTCGCTAATAGCCCACATTCGGGGGCCAGTGAGTCTCCCTCTCCATTCTTCACTCTTCAGATTTATCTCTCCGAGAAGCAACTTTGGACCATTTTGAAATGAAAATATACAAGCAGGAGAAAACAGCAAAAAGCAGGGAATTCGCACAATCTGGTGATGTCACAAATGTCCATGAGTAGTAGTTTCGTTACTTTGGAGCCTTCTTTCCAAGTGGATCCAAAATAACTTTTTTTATTTGTTTTTAAACCTTTTTTTTTTTTTTTCCTGAGCCTATCTCAATTTTCCTGTCTTCTGCTTCTGTTCTCTGTCAGCAATGTTTTTTGTTCGCACCATCTTGGTTCTGGGTCTAGACATTATTGTATTATGAATCCCAGAACGGTCTGGGACTGGAAGTCTTAGCGGCCACGTGCCATATCTTAAGAAAATCTGGACCTACCCTTCAACCATCTCATCTAAGCGGTTTAATTGGACCAGAAATCTGTTTGGACTTTGGTAGATACCTGTACTCTCATTTGGATGGTGAAAAAAAAAAGTTCTCTGAATCTATCTATAATCTATCTCTTCTTTACCCAAAAAAAAATGTCTATCTATCAAAACTTAGAGCTCTCAATATGATATAGAAATTAGACGGCTAAGACTTGTATAATTATATTTTGCTGTTGTTTTTAGAATAAGTAATCTCATAGGCGGGTCCATCCTCAGATTGGTTATCATTCTCTCAATTTGGACATCTAGCAAGGCCGAGTGGTGTATTATGGGGCCCCACATGTCCAAAGGCCCATGTGTTTTTCATAAATCTAATATGGAATTTGGTAGGTATATATACATTTAGGTATTGAAGTATATCCATTGGAGTCTGGACTCTGGAGTGGAGAAAAAATAATAATCTAAGGAAGAGCGAGCCACAATCCCAGAATGGGGGATTCAAATCTAGCCCAGCTGAAATAAAAAGGAGTGACTAACTCGATTCAGAGGAATTTCCTTTTGGTACTTTGGCCTATTTATCTTTTGACCATCTAAATGAGTGCCACCATAGTGTAATTCTTACGACAACCCGTCAATCTTCAATTTATATATATTTTTTCATCCTTTTGTTGGATGGGTTGGAGGCACCGGAAAGAGTCCCCAGTGAAGGGATAGAATTCAATCTTATTTTATCAGTCTCTAGATTTTGATTTTACTACCGATATGTAAGAGACCATCTGTAGTTCAGAATTTTTTATTGAGAGGATGGGTATTGATTAGTGACTTTGTGGTCTCCCAAAAAAAGAAAAGAAGAGAACATTCTCTCCTTTGGGAATGTTGAACTTCTTCCTCAATCACAAGTTAGTCTCAGCTTTGCTTATTAAAAAAACAAAGTTAAACCTCAGCTTTGGAATGAAAGAAACCATATTTAGAATAAGGTCTGATTCATGCAAATCTGGTCAGCTGGTCTCCGGTTGGTCGGTTCATGGAAAAAAGAACCAGCCAAATCTGATCCATAAAATGAGTTGAACCCAGCGTCTTTGGTAGCCAAGGTTCCTAGTTTTCGAGTTTGTCGACTCTACTTTACAGGCTGTTCTGCTTTTCATTCATAAATCATAAATTCATAACTATGAACCGGAAAATCAAACAAAATTGGTGTGGCTTCAGGTTTAGCTGTCACAAATCACAAATGTTGAGATTCTATTTGCAACGTTCTAAACAATAAGAAATGTTCTCAGAGAGAAGCCCGATTTTGTTCGGACGTTGTAGAGATTTCCTTATCACAGACACAGATAACTTAATTTCTTACCTTATGGATGGATTAATGAACGTAGTGCAGGCAATATCTAAATGAAATATGTGATGTGATACCCAATTGCCCATAGCTTCTCTTGGTTCAAAATGTATACAAGTCACATGAATTTGTCTTTATTCCTTTACAGCTTTCATAGCTAATGGATGCAATTTCTGGCCCAACACAACCCTTATAATTCATCAAAACCCTACCTATCTTACTAAGGCGGATTGTACGTGGGTTTACAATCAATTTGGGCTGATTTTCTTTTTCTTTTTCTTTTTCTTTTTTAATAAGTGAAATTAGGCTTGAATTTGGTATCCATTCCATCACTTTGCAACTTAGAATTGGGCTCCTTGTAGATCAGAACTGCTTTGTGTTTTTCACTCAGCTCATTAGTCATTAACAGCAGAAGACAAACTATCCGTCCAGCCTCCAGCACATCAACTCATCAGTTAGCGTAACATCCTTTCCTGAATACAGCTCCCCATGTAACGCCTCTTTAGTTGGTAACGCCTCTTTAGTTGGTAACCTGTACTTTGGTTTGAGTGATAATTTGGTCCTTAAACTTTAAAATACAATAATCCAGTATTCGAATTTTTCAAATATGACAATCCATTACCTGTCGTTAACCGGTCGTTAATCAGCCGTTAAGTGACATTTGAAAAGTCAAAAATGACCTAAGAATGCAATCTAATTCTCTTTATCAAGCATCCAAACATTGACAATAAAATAAACAGTCCCAAATTTTAAATTCTTCTAAATAGTCACAACTTTTTTGAATAGAAGAGGTTAGGATTTGGGACTGTTCAGTTTTTTTGTCAATGCTTGGATGCTCATAAAGAGAATTAGATGCCATTCCAAGGGTATTTTTAACTTTTCAAATATCACTTAACGGCTGATTAACGGACTAGTTAACGACAGGTATTAGATTGTCACGTTTTAAAAGTTTGGGTACTAGATTGTCACATTTTGAAAGTTTGTGTACTGGATTGTTGCATTTTAAAGTTTGGGGACCAAATTGTCACTCGAGCCAAAGTACAGGGTACTGATCGGGAATTTTCCCTTAACCAAATCCCCTCTTTTGTTCTTCTATCCATATCTATCTATCTATTAATTGGACCTTTCCAAGACTAGATAGAATAAAGAAAGCAGGAAGGCAAATATGTTGAGGATCAAAGTAGGTGATGTATGTGCTATTGTGGTGGAAATCCGGTCATGGGTTCCGTGAGATCTCGTTTGAGATTCAAATCTATATGCCATTGCACTGGCCGAAATGTCTGTCTTTGTTTTGGGCAGACCACGGAGGACTGGTAACATTCTGGCAGTGTTCTCACGGTTTGATCCTTGCATCTAGTTAGCAACTGTTTTTGTGTTCACTTGTGCAATCCAAGCACCCAGGAAGTTGTGGAGGACCTTCCTCACACCAGTCAAATTAGAAGAAAGAGATCTTAGGATCTGTTTGGTTCGTAGTTGGAATCGGAATGGTCCACTCCCATGGTTCGTATGGTTCAGACTGGAATGGGAATGGAAATGAGAATCAGAAGGAATGGAATTTCATTCCCAAGGGAGGGGGGAAGGGGGGCGCAACAAATGGTTATTCCCTCAAATGGGGGAATGCCATTCCCGCAGGAATGGGAATGGTATTCTGATTCCACCCAACCAAACGGTTGAAATCGGAATAGCCCATTTTGATTTCATTTCCAAACCCCTATTCCCACGAACCAAACAAGGCCTTAAAGATGGTATTCTTTGTACATCAAGGGAAGTTCCCAAAACAGGGAGCTATTACGCGTGCATGAGTGTAGGATTTACACAAAAGAGATAAACACCATTTACAAGTCAAGGATATATCAATCCATTGCGCTTCTCATTTCTTTACAAGACTCTCTACACTACTCAAATTAATGTGAATCCCAACAATCTTGAAATCGATGTGATGTTGAACATTTGTTCTTACCACCTTCTCATGCCTGTCATGGAAGATTTGTGGACAAAATGTGAGTGAGGACTTTAATCTACCATTGATATCAAGCAATTCAAGTTCCACTTCCAATACCATCAATTATTCTTTCTATCTTTTTGTTCTAGATCTTCATGGAGAACAATCAAAGAAATACCACTAATAGTGTGCGATCTGACGCTCCCTGATGGCAGTTAGTTTAGATGTTGAACTGAGTAGGTCACCTAATTAATCTACAAAGAAAGAGATCAAAGTGTTTGAGTTGCTTTACCCGGGATGGGCACTCCAATGCTTAAGTTAGCGAATAGTTTTAAGAGAGCTAGAGAGTTGTGAATGCTAAATAGTGCATACCTTTTTTGTGAATGGGGATGCCTTTATATAGACTAGTTGCCATGAGGCTCACGAAGCACATCTGAGATCTTCGGCTCATTTGGTTCAAAGGTGGTTTCATGCCGATAGATGGACTCCGTGTAATCGGGTAGTGTCTATCCAGTCGCGTCCGAAGCTGGTGGGGTGATAACCGGCTCTTCCAATGTGATGTCGTGATCCCGAGGAAGTCGGAGATGCTAACCCGCTAAATGAGGAGGTTGCCCGACACATTAGGCAGGTCACTAGATGAACTCGGGCCAGGTCACCTCTTACACCGACCTGAAGTCTTGTTGGGCTGTTCACAGTTCGGTCTATCGAGGTGGTGCTGAGGTCATCAAGGCGGGTGCGAGGTGTTCGAGGCACTCCCGAGGTCTTCATACGTGGTGCTGAGATGTCGTATGATTATTTTGAGGTGCCACGCGTCATCACGTCACTGGAGGGCCAAATCGCCCTTCATCAATTGCCTCCACTCCCGAAATGAGGTCAGTTCGGTGAAGGGAGTGGCTCACTGTGGGTCCTTGACCCGGAATGACTAGTTTGATTAGTTCGTAGGTATCAGTCTGTTCGATCAGTTCGTAGGTATTAGTCTAGTTTGCTCCCCTAGTCGGATGAGTCTAAGGGTTGAATGCAACATTACGCAGGACTTCACCATCTTGATTATCGAAGCACAGGAGCAAACTCATCTGTTCAAGGAGAGGTAGAGTAAGCACTCCGAGGACATCTATCGTATTAGGGATGTAACCGTCAAGGAGTTCTACAATTCGGCCAAACACCTCAGGAGCGAGTTTGTCATGTCGTCCTCAAAAGGGGCTTCAAGCTACACGACTGCCTCCTCAGGTCACTCAACTTTTGTAGACTTCAACGCAATATTCCTCATGCCGTTCCCCGAAGGAGTAGCCAACAAGGTGGATGTGGAGCCTGAAATCGAGGTGGAGGACAACTGTGAAGAAGTCGGCCTAGTTTGCATGTCTACTAAGGTGTTGAAAGCAAGTTGGTCTTCGTTTGAACTGAAGTACACTTAGATTGTGGTGCTAAAAAGCGAACTAGCCAATTAGGGTAGCGACAAAGTCAAAACGCTACCGAGCTAGTTAAATGGGGACCGACTTGCATAGATCGATTGGTGTCTCTCAAGGTTGGCTTGAGGGGGCCTTAAAGCTAAAAGCGGTTTAGCTTCTCCTTTTTAATTTTTCTAGTTGAGGTACTTATAACGTAGATTGGCTTTATCCTGGTCGCCGAAGTGGGTGGTCGAGGTTTACGTTTTACACAGGTCGATGCTGCACTTGAGCCTTAGACGTAGTATCTTCGTAGATTGTTGATGTTCCATACACGGGGTACCTACCTCCCTTTAAGTTTTCAAGCTTGTACGTGCTTTCGTTGATAACCCTTAAGACTCTATAGGGGCCTTCCCAGTTCAGACCCAACTTTCCTACGTTGGGCTCAGATACCATAATTTTCCTGAGTATCAGGTCACCAACTTGAAATTGGCATCTCTTAACTCGGGTGTTATAGTATCGAGTTACCCGCTGTTGGTATGACGTGGTTCAATGTAGGCCAAGTCGCGAACTTCCTCCACAAGGTTGAGGTTAGTCCGCAACTCGTTCTCGTTGGCCTCTTTGTCGTACGTCTCAAACCGTAAGGTTAGCACTTCGATCATGGTTGGGATGACGGCCTTCGTCCCATACGTCAAGTTGAAGGGAGTCTCACTGGTTACTGTCTTGATCGTAGTTTGGTAAGCCCATAGAACACTGGGCAGCTCATCCACCCATAAACCCTTAGCTTGAGAGAGCCGATCTTTGAGGCCTCACAAGATGATGACTATATTGGTCACTTTGGCTTGCCTGTTGGCTTGAGGGTGAGATACCGAGGTGAAATTTTGTTGAATCCCCATCTCAGCGCACCAATCTAGAGCTTGATGTCATTGAACTTCTTTTCATTGTCTGAGATCAACACGCATGGTAGTTCGAAGCGTCATACGATGTTTCTCTAGAAGAAGTTTTGCATGTTTTGAGCTAAGACAGAGACTAGCAGCTCAAACTCTACCTACTTGGTAAAGTAGTCTACCACAACAACAAAGAACCTTCTCTACCTGATTGTCGATGGAAAGGGACTGGGTATGTCAATCCCCCACTGCACAAATGGCCACGGGTTGGTTAGGTACCTCAGGTCAGCAACAGGATATTGGGGTATGTTGGCAAGCCGCTAACACCTATCACATTTCTGCACGAGCTAGGTGGCGTCTTCCTTCATTGTTGGCCAATAATATCATTGTCTAAACACTTTTTGGGCTAGTGCTCTGCCCCCTAGTTATCTTTTGTAGAGACCTTTGTGGATCTTGCGTTGCACTTGGCTCACTTTGGTTGGGCGCAAGCAAGGCAGGTAGGGGGCGTGAATGACCTACGGTACAGTTGCTCGCCTATGACTACATAGCAAGCTGAGTTCCACTCTACGCTTTGAGCTGCATTACAATCTTTAGGGAGGGTCTCATGACACAGATAGTCGACGAGTAGATCTATCCAGCTTGGCTTTATGGCCATGACGGGAGTGACCAGACCTCTTCTGCCACTCTTTCGATGCTTGGTCGTGGCAGGTCTTCGATGTAGATAGTTTTCTTCATTATGTCTATAACACCGACTGATTTCGAGAGCACATCAGCCTCAATGTTCTCGAACCTTGGGATCTGCTGGATATACCAAAAGTAGAAGTTGGGCATGAGCTCTCTAACCTTGGTCAGGTAGGCCAACATGGCGGGCTCCCGTGCCTCATATTGTCCACTCACTTGGTTAATGACCAGTTGCGAGTCGCTGCAAACGATGAGGTGTTTAGCGCCGACCTCATTTGCCAGGGATATCTCGGCTATATGCGCATCGTACTCAGCTTCGTTGTTCGAGGATCAGAATGCGAATCAGAGAGCATATTCCAATTTCATTTCTTTAGGTCCGTAGAGGATTAGTCCAGCTCCGCTTCTGCCTTGGTGAGATGAGCCATCCACGTGGAAGATCCAGGGCTCCTCATCCCAAGCCAGGTCAGGTGCTGCAGTAATTGATGCCTACAAGGTTGTTACAGGCTCGACAACTTCAGGAGTCGGCGTGCTGAACATGCACTCAGCGACGAAGTCAGCCCAGACTTACGCCTTGATTGTTGGGCATGACTCAAATCAGATGCCATACTCATTGATCTCAACTGCCCATTTCGTCAGCCTTCCTGAGACCTCTGGTTTCTGAAGAACTTGCCTAAGAGGTTGATCGGTTAAGACTACCGCAGTATGGGCCTGAAAGTAAGGGCACAACTTCCGGGTTGCCAATACTAAGGCAATGGCTAGCTTTTCTATGTTGGGATATTTGGTCTCAACGGCATGCAAGACTTTACTTACATAGTAAATAGGTCATTGCATTCTATCCACCTCATGAATTAGGATTGAGCTGATTACCTCATCACTCGTGGAGAGGTAGAGTTTTAGCTCGTCTCTAGGTTCTGGCCTGGTTAGCAAGGGTGGCGAATTGAGGTATCGCTTGAGCTCGTCAAATGTGAACTGATACTCTTCAGTCCACTCAAAGTCTTGGTTCTTTTTTATGGCATTGAAGAACAGAAGACATCGCCCAGCTGACTTAAACATAAACCGCTTTAGGGCGGCTATCCGACCTGTTAGCCTTTGTACCTAGGAGTAAGCATTATACGGTTAAAACCGAAAAACCAAATCGAAAATTTTGGTTTCAATTTTTTCAGTTCAGTTTTTTTGGTTTTTGGTTATTTCGGTTTTGTAAAATTTTGGTTTCGGTTTCGGATTTTAGGTTTAGAAATTCGATTAACCGAAAAAATCAAATTATCCAAACTTTATTATCTATAATATATATCAACATATAATACATGCATAATATGTATAAAATATATTATATTATATTATGTACTAAAATATATAATTTATTATGTACATTGTATAATATATATATATATATATATATAGTGTTGAAATTCAATTTTAACCAAAATAATAAAAAACTGAACCGAAAGTTTAGGTTTTGGTTATTTCAATTTTGGTTATATTTTTCTTTTAAAATTTTGGTTTATTCGGTTCAATTTTTAACCAATAAATCATTTGCTCACCCCTATTTGTACCTCTTTTATTGTTCTAGGAGGTCGTATATCTAGGATGGCATGAATTTTGTCTAGATTGGCCTCGATGCCTCATTGGTTTACTATGTACTTGAGGAACGCCCCCGACATGACACCAAAGACACACTTATTCGGATTGAGCTTTCAATTAAATTTTCTAAGTACGTTGAAGACATTAGTTAGGTTGGCAATTAGAGTTTCATGGGATTTTTCTTTGCGACCATATCGTTTATATACACATCTACTTTGTCGCCAATTAAAGGGGCAATTTTTTTTTCACAAGGTGCTGATAGGTCGCCCCAATGTTCTTTAGGCTGAAGGGCATAAAGGTCGGTCTGAGTCACGAAGTCCATTTTCTCTTGGTTTGTAGGATCCATCTGGATCTGGTTATAACCAGAGTATGCGTTCATGAAGCTTAATAACTTAAACCCCGAGGTTGCATCTACTAGGCGGTCTATCCTAGGGAGTGGGAAGTTATCCTTTGGGAAAGCTCTGTTGAGGTCGGTATAGTTGATGCACATGCGCCATGTCCTCATGAAGTCCGCAGCGAGGAGCTTCCTGGTCTCCTTGTCTATTATTCTCCACCTCTCCTGGGCGAAGTTCCTTTTCCTCAGTTTTACTAGTCTGACTAAGGGTTTACATTCAGTCTATGGGTTCTCAAAGAGGGGTTTATGCTAGGCATGCCGGTGGTTGACCAGGCAAAAACATCTAGATTATTAATTAAAAAGCTTACTAGTTCAAAGAGTAGTGGTTACTTGAGGCACATGCACCAGGACAGTGTCTTCCATTGGGCGAGCTCCTTCCTTGTTGTTCTCTGGGGGCAGCTCCAGGTCAACATCAACCTGTTTCCCTTTATCTTCAATGTTGCAATGTAGCACTTCCGCGATTCAAGCTGGTCACCGCGCATTACTCCTATCCCGTGGTCGGTGGGGAGCTTCATGGCGAGGTGGTATGTCGACAATACCGCTTTGAGGGCGTGCAGTACTGGTTGGCCTAGAATGGCATTGTATGGTGACGTCATTGCCAACACCAGAAAGTCATGCCAGAATCTCATCCTGTTCGGCGCGGTTCTTGCTATCTTGGACAAATTGATTCATCTAAGAGCTTGGATTACTCCACCATCAAAACCGACCAGGGGGGACATTGGCTCGGGTCAGGTCTTTCCTCCGTAGTTCCATTTGATCAAAAGCTCCAAGGAACATGATGTCTGTTGAGTTGCTAGGATCGATGAGTATCCTTTTTACCTTGTAATCGTGGATCATGAACTTGACTACGAGGGCATCATTATGAGGGTAACAGATCCTGCACGTATCATCTTTGTTGAAGTAGATCATCTCTTCTACTCTTTGTCATTTTGGTAGTCCCCCCCCCAGTCCAACTCGCGAGCTAAGGCTCGACTAACGGGGGCGACAGAACCACTACCTTCAACTATCCAATGATCGTGTTAATCATGTCGCGAGTTGGTGGGTTACCATTTTAATGCATTTGCAGGTTGGTGTCGCGGTTGCATTGCATTAGCTCTCGGAGACATTGGCCATCTACTCCTATGAGAGCCATAGGGGGCTCAATCTGTGGGGGCAAATCCACTATCTATACGCCGTCAACTCACACGAGAGCCTTGAAGGGATCGACCCGCAAAGGTGACTCCACAGTCCATTGATTGTCGGCTCCCATGGGAGTCACGGTAGAAGTGTCGATTGGACTGGATTTGGTCCAATCCGATCTAGTCCAATGTGAGTCGATTACAAATAGGCCAGGTCTAATCCAATCTAATGAATAATTTGGACCATTTTGGACCGGCCCAATTCAATGTTCAAACCATCCAATTTGTTTAAATTCATTTTAATTTAGATTGGTTTCAACCCAAACCCAATCCATTGACACCTATATTCTTATCTTATATCAATGGATCGGATATTGGCTTAATCCAATCAAATCCAATAAATTTATTAGGGATGGATTAGGTCCAGTCCAATCTAATAAATATTTTTTACTAGACTAGTCCAATTCATTGTCTTTTTGGTCTGTCCAATCCATCCAAATTGATTTTGGATTGGACGGGGTCCAGTCCAAAACCAATCCATTGACACCCTTAAGCCATGGAGGGCTCGACTTGTAGAAGTGACCACACGATCAGGTTGATGAGGCTTGTCCGGGCGAGATCGCTGGAACTTGTTTGGGCTGATCATTTTGATTATGCTCCCTACTTATTTCGATCCAGGCATTGTTGTTGTTGCTTGAGGATGCCATTACTTGAGGTTTAGAGAATGGATAAGAACTTAGCTTTTGTGTAGCATGCTCCCACAAACGGCGCCAATTGATGGTGCGCGATCTGACGCTCCCTGCTGGTAGACAGCTTGGATGTTGAACTGAGTAGGTCGCCTAGTTGAGCTGCAAAGAAAGAGATCAGTGTCCAGGTTGCTTTACTCAGGGTGGGCACTCCTATGCTTAAGTTAGTGAAGAGTTTTAAGAGAGCTAAAAAGCGAGAGAGTTGTGGATGTTAAAACACGCATACCTTTTCTGTGAATGGGGATGCCTTTATATAGGCTAGCTGTTGTGAGGTTCATGAAGCGCGTCCGAGATCTTCGACCCGCCTGGTTTGGAGGTGGTTTAACGCCCAGAGATGGACTCCACGTAAGCGAGTAGTGTCTATCCAGTCTCATCCGAAGCGGGTGGGGTGATAGCTGGCTCTTCTGACGTGGCGTTGTGATCCCGGGGAAGTTAGTGATGATAACTCGCTGAATGAGGAGGTCACCTAGCACGTTAGGCAGGTAGCTAGCTGAACTCGGGCCAAGTTAGCAGAAGCAGGTCACCTCCTACATCGACCTGAAATCTTGCCAGGCTGTTTGCAGTTCGGTCTGCCGAGGTCATTAGAATAGATGCAAGATATCCGAGGCACTCTTGAGGTCTACTTACATGGTACTGAGATGTCATCTAAGTTTGGTACGGGCCAAATCGCCCTTCATCAGCCACCATATCGGATCATGGGGTTTTCGGTTGAAATCAATGGAGCCAAACATTGGCTTAACAAACGTTATATAGGGGACCCGACGGTGGACGTCATAGTGGTAGGTATGTATTTCATCTATGTAAAATTGGAGGGGAGGGACTACACACCTTGTGCTGCTGGACGCTGGTCTTTCGATAGACAACACAACCTATCTGTGGATATTACATGATTATGCGATACAGATACAGCAAGGTTGAGATCAGTTAAGTTACCATGCAAATACGACAAGAATTGCTATCCATCTAATGTGGAAAGCCCTGTATCTTTGCGTCATCTTGGTGGTCCAACGGCTTTTGATCCCCTCCCTCCCTCCCTCTCTCTTTCTCATCAAGTTCTTTTAAAAAATCTAATATAGGATGAGATTGGTATTGAATGTAATTACGTTTTCTTTCGGTAATCCACAATGCTGCATATATGCATTGGGAGATATATGAGCATTAATTATGTGATTCATGTTTATATATACTTTCCTTACTTTTGAATATATGGTTATGATCAAATAGAAGCATGATTGGAGTCATGTTGATTCGGTAGACACCATATGATATGTCATGCTTACATAGCTGAACCATGTTTTCTAGTTGATCCCCCACTCACACTTTTTTCACATCCCTAGAATTTGGATTTGCTTCTCACAAAGCGCATCTTATCCCAACCTCACAGTATGTTGTAGTGCATCAAAAACATCTCCCAATGAATGACAATTTACAATATATGTAGTTGCAAGTGATGTGGAGTTGGTCCGAAGAGTGAAGCAAATTTGGATTCCCCACAAGACATTACCCCATGTATTGGGAACATCTCCCCATGGATGAAAAGTGACACATTCCTAATATAGTGTCTTGTGAGTAGGTTGTGGGAAAAGTTTATGGGTAGGAGATCCGAATTCATGAAAAAAGTTGTATTGAATAAAGGCCATTTATGGTTCTAAACCCATTAATTATTTGGTTCCAATATTAAAAATGGCATACAAATGAATGATCTTGTTCACAAACACAAACATCCCCTGAATGAGTGCCCACATTTTATCATAAATCCATGCTAGAAAGACATGATACTAAAAAGGCTTTGACCAATCAAACCCCCGTGAATTTTAATAAAGTTCATCTGATTGGTTTCAACCTTTATGATACCGGTTGATTGGTTATAAGCTTTTTGGGTATCATAGTCTATCGAATTGAAAAAAAAAGTAAAAAATAGCTTGATAAATTGAATTGCATAGTATGCATTTTTTTGGGAACGTGTCTCAATATTTTAAACCTTGGTTGCATATGGATTTATTATGCATTTGGGTTTAGGTGGATGCGTTGGGTTGGGTAAACACACCCAGTCCCAAAGAGGGGCGATCATGGGCTTGGCCTAAGTTTTGCACCTATAATAAGGGCTTTAGCCTGGCTTGATTCTGGGCCTATGTCTTTTTTTTTTTTCTTTTTTTTGAAGGCAAAACATCATATTTCATTCAACTATAAAATTTGTATGAATACAAAGTAGTAGTAACAGTACCAAGCAAGAAAGTCCAGAAACATTGTATGAAAACAGAGAAGTGGTAACAACACCAAGCAAGAATACAAACATTTAAAAAGAACAAAATATTCATAGTGGATAAAGGAGAAGAAACTTCTACAACAGAAAAAGGTGAGGCAGAATCACTAACAAAAGAGATAAATGAGTGCATCTCCAACTACTGAAAGAGAGGGATAAATACAGTAGCGATTCGTCATAACTTTAACCATTTGGAACCATAACCGCCTGCACTTTCACGAAATAGAACTAACTTGAACTTTAAAAGTCTAGAACCATAACCACCAGAACTGTTATCACCAAAATTAGAACCAACTGGAAGTTTAACAACTTAGAAAAAGTAACTGCCGGAATTGTTATCACCGAAAATAGAACCAACTGGAACTTTAATCATCCGAAAATGAGACTACCGAAACTACTATCACCAGAAGTGGAATCAATTGGAACTTTAATCACCCCAGAGTTGAAACTATTAGAACTGTTGTCGCTAGAACTAGAACCAATGGAAACGTTAACCACCTAGAATTGTAATCGCCGGATTTGTTATCATCGGAACTAGATCCAGCTAGAATTATAAGTGCTAGTGAAGGAAAATAAGGAAATAGTCACCAGCGGTGAATCAAAGTAGCGATTAAGGCCACCACCTAACACTCTGCCCCCTATCTAAAATCCTTGCAAAAAGAACGAAAGAAAAAACAAGGGACAAAGAGAAAAGGAGAAGAAACGAAAGAGAGTGGAGGATTGGACCGAATTAATCAAGAAGAAGAAAGAGGAGTGAGGGAAAGGGAGAAGAGAAGAAGAAATGGAGAGAGTGGGAAGAAAAAAAATGACTGAAATGGAAAGAAGAGAAGAACCCAAGAACAACCCCGAGATAAAGATTCTCTCAATGAAGAGAGAGAGGGAACCTCTAGAAACGCAAAAATGAAAACTCTCTCAGAGAAGCCTCTCCCCTTGTGTGACAAAAAGAGAGAGAGAGACTCTTTGAGTGCCTGCCAATGCAATCTTACACAGGGCTTTGTGAGAGACAAAGACTCTTCGAATGCTTGTCAATGCAATCTGGAATTGGGCCTATGTCATTTATGTATAAAATATTATATCATATGGCATATAATATGCACACAAAATTTATTTTACGTATTATATAATACAAAATGTTGTATAAAATATATAGAATAAGTGTCAGATTAAAATATTAATATAAAAATATATAATGTAACATAAAACAAAATAACTTAATGTAATATGTATATATTACATATAATTAAATATATGTGGGCCAGATTAAGCCGATGCCCGGTCCTAAAATTTATTGGTCCGATGCGGTCCAGACCCAGGGCAGGCTGAAAGTTATCACCTGCACCCCTAATCCCAAACCAATGAATTACCAACCTTACCATCACATTAAAAATACTCGTGTGGATCCCAGAATTACAAAACGGTTGATCATGCAATTCACGATATTACTGATGCTCGTTGGAATCATGAATCATGATTAGAGCGATCCTGGTGGCGCATGGTTACTGAGCTTAGCTTAGCTTTGATGTTTGGATAAGTGAAAGTCAGGCTCTGTTTGATAAGAGTGCAAATAGAAATGTGTTCAGTGCAAATAGAAGGCTTAGATGGATCCATTCTTGATGGGTTATGACACTTTGACTTTGTACCCATAACTACAGAAGCAGAATGGGCGATTCCGTCTAGCCCAGCTGAAAAAGAGGAATGTCTCACTCGATTCAGAGGAATTTCCTTTTGGTACTTTAGCCTATTATCTTTTGACCATCTAAATGAGTGCCATCGTACTACCAAAGAAAATTTGTGTAGTAACAATAATATTTTTCTTGCTTTTGTTGGATAAGTTGGGGGCATAGGAAAGAGTCTACAGTGAAGAGATAGACTTGAATCTTATTTTATCAGTTTCTTGTAGATTTTACTCCCGATATGCTAATCCAAGAGACCATCTCTGTAGTTCAGTAGTTTTTTTTTTTGGGAATGAGGAGGATCGGTTTAGTGGGATAGTGGGTGTCTCCCAAAAAACAAAAGAAGATAACCTTCTCCCCTTTTGGTATGTTGAACTTATTCCTTAAGCACAACTTAGAGTTTTTGCTTTGTTGCTTATAAAAAAAATAACCATAACCTTAGCTTTGGAATGAAAGAATCACATTTGGAATAAGTACTCATTTGTTCAAATAAATCCAATGGTTATGCAAATCGGGTCTCCGGCTAGCCTAGGTTCCTTGGTTTGTCGCCTACTCTATTTATATTTATAGCGTCTGGTTTCAGGTTTAGTCTCACAAGTTCATATTATATTTGTTAAAGGAAAAAAGTACTAAGGATCTGTTTGGTTCGCAGGAATAGATGGAATTGAAATTAAAATTGGAATGGCTCAATACTATTTCTACCGTATAGTTGAACGGATGCCATTCCCATTCCCATTCTAGGTGGAATGGGATTCCTGCATATGCAGGAGTGGCGATGTCATTCTCATTCCAGCATCTTTATTTATTTATTTTTCGACAAAATATCCCTACCAGTTCATGTCCTACTCGACCAAAAGTCCCCAGACCTTCCACTGAAGGTTGTTGGCATTCCATGCTGTCGATGACCACTATCTCCGGCGAGGTAAGACTGATTGTCAGCCGGTCATTCTTTCCCTATCTCTCCTCTCTTCTCTTTCTTCTTCCTCCCCCTCTTCTTTTATCTTCCTCTTCCTCCTCCCTTATGTCACCGTCGCAGCTAATACCGTTAGTAGTTGGTATTATTCCATCTCTCTTTTTCTTCCAAATCTCTACCTTCATCGTTAGGGGTGTCAATGGTATTTAAAAATATGATTTCAAATTCAATGTTTGACATAATTGAATTGAATTTGGATATGACCTTATTCGATTCGATAAATATCTGAATTTGACCGATTATTTAATTCTTATATATAATATATAAAATATTTAATGTTATATATATAATAATTAAATTATATAAATAATTTATATACTTTATATAAATAAAATATTAATTTTACATATTTATTAATTATCTAAAATAATTAATTGGTCAAATTCAAAACAAATTGAATATTTAATCAAATTCAAATTCAAATTCAAATATTAATTTTCTATATCCGTTGGATATCGAATTGAATTCGGATGTTAGATTTTCTGATTGAATTCGAGTTTGAATATTGCATGCTTTGATTCAAATTTGATTCATTTACACCCCTATTTGTCATTGTGAATAGGGGCAAAACTAAAAATTTCATATGATTTTAATTTTAACATCTAATTGAACCAAATAGCAATAAATTCTGATACTTGCATGAACCAAATAAGTATTTAGAATAGGTAAATCCAATTCTAACTCTTGGAAATTCCAATTCCATTTCTATTTTTAATCCTAACCACAAACCAAATATACCTCAAATGTCTCCGAGTCCACGTGCGAGCCTGATGTTGTTATATGAGTCTTTGACATAATAGAACTTTCCTCATCACAGCTAATTTAGGCCATGTTTGGTTCACTGGGCCTCATTCTCTTAATTCTTGCCCATTCTAGGCAAGAATGGGCAAGAATGAATAACATTACAGTGTTTTGTTACAAAATTATTGCCGAGGGCTGTTAGACAGTTTTGTATGCCCTTAGCTCCAATCAATTTTGATGTACTTTTGATATTTAATGTAAATAAATAAAGTACATGTTTGATTCATGTTGTGTGGTAAGCTTCTGTGTAAGACCCTAAAACTGAACACTTAATGAGACTTGTGTTAGTTTTAAATGTTCATAGCCATTGGATAAGTCTGGGGAGATTTATCCTGCCAATGTTGACACTAGTGTGCTGCCAATTGTTGGGGTGGCTTGTATCAGCCGCCAGGGTGAGACCCAAGGCACACGCAGTGTAGGATTACATGAATCCTTGAACCGGACTGGATTTCCAGTATTGCCCTGGACCTTGGAGATTGATGGGCAAAACTGGAATGTTACACCTGACCCCTAGACCCGATTATAGTACTGCACTGGGTGTCGGATTGGGTTGTCTTTGATATGCCAATCAGTGAGATCCTTAGCGGGGGTCATCCGAGTATGTTGGGACAGTCTAAGAATTCATCTGAGTGGGTGATCATAGTGACGGGATCAGCCCCTTTGTCGGACAAAGGTAATGATCGGGGATGCACTCTCTCTGATGGAAACTAAACTGCCGACAGTTGATTTCAATCGTTGGAATTTTGTTTTGCAAAATTTATATAATATGATATATATTTATGTACGGTTTCAAAATGTTTGCAAATGGTTTTAATTCCCGGGATCCATGTGAGTAGAGAGTGCAGCATTGTTCCTTGCAGCCGAGGGAGAGGTCCTCTCTTGTTGGGCAGTGCTTGATCATTATGGGCTGAGAGGTTAAGTGTAAGGCCATTTAGGATAATATATGATGGGCTAATCTTGCATTTGCCTACAGTCCCTGGGTTTTTATAAGATGGCTTGGCCTAGAGACCACTTAGTGTAAGTGTTGGGCCCATAGAGTCCATGCGATGGGCTCAAGGGGTTCACTGCGCTTTCCAGTGAATTCGGCTAAGCCTTGTAACAAAGGTTGGGCCGAACGCATGTGGCTGATGTGGAGATCAATGCTTGGGTCCCACGCCATACAAAGAAGCCCAACTGGGCAACAATTTGGAAACTTATTGAGCATTATTTAGTTATTGGGCCTAAAAGCCCATTTCGAACTGGGCTAATATGATCACCCACTTAAGGGGACGAATCTGTAGATAGGATTAAGATGAACCTCCTGATGAGATCAGGAATGGGCTGATCTAATCTGCAGATAGGATTAAGATTATCCCCTATCCAAATACAGATTTGGATTGGGATAACTCCTAATAGGATTAGGAGATTTCTTAATCACTAAGAAAGGAGAAAACCCTAATCAAGAATTACAAGAATTCAACCTAGGGTTTTGCAGTAACACTCTTTACAATTAGAGATAGGACCTCATCTTCCCTAAGCTGAAAACTACAGTCACACCACTTTTAGACTTAGGGATCTCCTCCAGCCGCCGCCACCTTGCTGCATAGTTCGAACCCCATTGAAGGGAAAATCAAATCTGTTCTTGATATCACTTTGTTGAAAGGCTGATTTGGTTCGGTGCTCTAAGCCTCCAACGAGTTCTTGTGAAGAGTTCGGTACGTGAGACATACACTGTTGGTTCTGCCCCACCATCGTTGTGTCATCATCAATGGGAGCAGATCTTGGATCTTTCTTTGGGTGTGAACACCAACGTTGGGAGATTTTGATTCTCCGTATCAGGTATAACCCTTCCCCTGATCTTTGGTTTGAGTAGATCATTGAATATTTGATTCTAAAATAAGGAAATGCGATTCCCAGTTGGAAGAAAGGTAGGAAATTTTTGAAATTCGCCCACCCATTCCGCAACATTTTTGGCGTCCATACGATGGATCCCACCATTCTTTCAAGTGCCACATTCTTTTTAAAATGAAAAAATCAGCCCATCAACACAAAAATTGACCAGCCTGCAACATGAAAAATAATCATAACCCATCTTGCTCATTTCATTTTTTGAGGAAACTCTACCTATAAAATTGTTGCCATAGATGCTTGCTTTTGTGAAAACGCTTTTACAAAAGTACTTTTACAAAAGCACTTTTCTAAAAGTATTTTTACATGAAAACACTTTACGAAAACATTTTTATGGAAGTACTTTTATAAAAGCACTTTTGTGGAAGTATTTTTATGAAAGCATTTTATGGAAGTACTTTTATGAAAGCACTTTTACGAAAATACTTTTACAAAAGCACTTATATAAAAGTACAAAGCACTTTTATGAAAGTACTTTAATAAAAGCACTTTTACGAAAGTACTTTTATAAAAGTACTTCTATGAAACTACTTTTATAAAAGCACTTTTACCAAAGTACTTTTATAAATGCACTTTATGGAAGTACTTTTATAAAAGCACTTTTGCGAAAGTACTTTTATAAAATCACTTTTATGGAAGTACTTAAGCACTTTTATAAAATCACTTTTATGAAAACACTTATAAAAGTACTTTTATGAAAGCACTTTTACGGAAGTACTTTTATAAAATCACTTTTATGAAAGTATTTTTATAAAAACACTTTTATGAAAGTACTTTTACGGAAGCACTTTTATAAAAGAACTTTTATGAAAGTACTTTTACAAAAGTACTTTTATGGAAGTACTTTTACGAAAACACTTTTACAAAAGTACTTTTATGAAAGTACAAAAACACTTTTATAAAAGCACTTTTATGAAAGTACTTTTAGAATACATCTATGTCAATTGGTAAACATTAACTATTGGAGACCTAGGCTAGCAGTTTGTGAATATCCGCAAATTTTTTTTTTTTAAGAATGAAAATGAACAATATAGGACACTTGTCAATTTGAAAAGAATTCATTTTTAGGAAAAAAGTGTTTGGTTCATAGCAATATTTCTGATCATTCTGCCTATTTTAACCCATTCTTTTCTATCTTAGAATTTCATCTTAGTAAGAATGAGAAAAAACGAAAATTTAACCAAACATGGTCTTAATTTCCCATCTTAGGGATAGAATATGTAATGTGATGTGATGCAAGGAGGCAGTAGGATCTCTTGGTTCAAAATGAATAAAAATCACGTGATTTTGTCTTTATTTCTTTACAGCTGTTATAGCTAATTTCCTATCACAAGGGATTGGCAATCTCTAACCCAACTCATATAATCCAACCGTGGTGATCATCCAAGCCCACTCACCCATGATCCATCAACTCCATTAACTTAGGGGCCTTGTACATGGGTTTACAGTCCATTTGGGCGGTGAATGAGTTGGTGGATGCATTATTAGGCAATTATGTGTATGCGTGGGAGTGGTTGGTGCATGCATTATTAGGCCTTTTGATTCAGGCCCAACTCCATCCATGCCACTCTTCACCATTATTTTAGAATGGTTAAGTCTTGAGGTGAGGCGAAGAGTACAAAATTTGCCTTTGGGCTTAAGCTTTATTAGCATAGACCCGTGCGATCTATGGGAAAATCTAAAAAACTTAATAATTTTATTTTTTATTTAATGTTAATTTATAAAAAATAATTATTGTTAATTGAATATGAATAAATATTTTTTAATAAATTTAGTTTTATTAATAATTTATAGTAATTTTAATAATTTTTATTATTTTTAAATGAAATTTTGATCAACTTTAAATAATTTATAAAAAATAATTATTCTTTTTATTAACAATTATATAGGAATGACAATGGGGTGGATTCAAGGCAAGGTACCCCATTCCCTTCCCCTGCCCCATAGTGAAGACACTCTACTCCATCCCCGCCCCGTCCCCAGTGTCACGCGGGTTCATGACAAGGTAACCACTCCTTAATGTCGGGCGAGTTTAGGGGCAAGGCACCCCACTCCTCGTCAATGATGGAGAATCCTCGAATTTTCCTGCCTCGTTTCTAGTATTGGGCAGGTTCAAGTAGAGGTGTAAATTGGGTCATGCTGGATCAGCATGACATGACCTTCACGTGGCCCACACAGTGCGAGTCATGTCGTACTGACCCACGATGCGTCCTAAGTCGTGCCTTACTCCTCTAGGATAATTTGGGGGGTCGATTAGGCACGAGCTCGTGCCATGCTGTCGGTTGGGCTGGTCCATGGGTCGGGCTTTGGTTCAGGCCATGCCGCACACCAAGCCAAGCTCAAGGTGAGGCACCCACTCCTCGTCCAAGGTTTTTAAAAATAGACCGAATAGAGAACCGTTTTATGGTCGAACGGACTGACTGTTCGGTCCAAACGGATGACCCACTCTAACAAAAAATAAAAACTTAGAAAAAGAAAAAAAAAAAGGCCAAAAACAGTTGTCTGGGTTGATGGTTCGACCGCCCAGGTCAACAGTGCTAACCAAATAAACGATTTTGGGACAAAAAGCGGTTTTGAGGTGAAACGGTGTCTGGCTCCCAATTTTTCTGGTCTAACCATCTAGTTTGATCCAGTTTTGAAAACACTCTCCCTGTCAACCCAATATTCAGTTTGATGATAGAAATGATCAAAAGGATATATTGAGTATCAACCACATGGTAAATTTCTAAAAATACACTAAATTGTCTTTAATATTAAAAAATGTAATTTTATGAAAATTTTGGAAAATTTATTGTACTTGTGTAATTTTGAAATTTTATTAAAATTTATTTAAATTTTTATTAAATAATTTATTTTATTTTTAAATGGTTTACTTACAGAATTATACTAATTTATCTTATAATTCCTAATATAAACTAACCAATAATTTCCTTTTTCCAATATTATACTAATTTATCTTAATAATTTGTGTAATTATTTGTTCAGATTATGGTTTTCCATTTCCTAGTCATTTATCTTTAATAAATTTCAATAATTTGCAATGAAAATTACATAGTTTTTCAGTGGTTTTCCAAAATCTATCAAATGTAATAAATTTTCCTAAAATTTCCAAAATATTCTAATAATTCTCAATAATTATTTAATGCATTTTAAATAAACTTTAAATTTCTAAAATATTCTAATAATTGTCAACAATTATTTAATGCATTTTAAATAAACTTTTAAATATTTTAAATCTTTTAATTTCAAAAATGTTATTTTACGAAAATGTAGTTTTATGAAAATTTTTGAAAAATTTATTACGTTTGTGTAACTATGGGGATTTATTGAAAATCTTTTTAAATTGTTATTAAATATATATTTTTTTATTTGGTAGTTTACTAACAAAATTACACTAATTTATCTTTTGTTTTTCAATATAAATTAATTATTAATTTCATTTTCTAACATTATAATATTGTGTTCCCCCATTTGTATTTGGTTATTAATTATAATAATAGCAATAACTAAAATTTTATACTTTTTGATAATTGTTAAATATAATTCTCAATTTTATAGAAATTAGTTAAAGTGTATTCAATTTCTGTAAAATATTGTTAATGAGTTAATTAATAAAAATATTTATTAATTTTTGGTAATTTATTATCCGTACTAATAAGAATATTTAATTTTTGATAATTTACTAACCGTATTTATTAACTTTTGGTAATAACACTATTTAATACTCATTGAATATGGGTGGGATTAAATATTAATCGTATTTAACTATTTATTAATTAATATGAATATTTTAAATGAGGGAGAGTGGATGTAGATTGGGGGGGGATGCATTTTAGGAATTGATTTGGGAGTGGGGCAACATGATTATTTGTTAAGCGATAATGGATATAATGGAGCAAGGAGACACATGGTGACGGAGACTTGTGCATTGTTAAGTGAAAGTTAAACAATAGAAATACATAAGTGTATATAATTGTTTTACATTTTAACTTTTTAATAAACAATCCGATCAAACTCAACACGAGTTGGTCGGTTTTCTAGTATTTCGTATCAAATTTGGTTTAACAAATATATATTAATATTTTATATTTTAAATTTAATTTTAATACAGAAAAGTAGGAAAATCCCCATCTTTGCTAGTCTAAAATTTTTTATATCATAGATTTAATTTTTAATAATATCATTGTAATTTATGATATTTAAAGTTAAATTTTAAGTTTAAATCTTTTGAACAAACAAAGTAAACTGAAAATAGACCCAAATCGATACAACCCGAGTTGGTGGGTTTTCGCTAATGGTTAATTGGTTTAGAGTGGCAAATTGCAGACTTGACCAGATCGATTTGGTTGGCAAAACAACCTGCAACTGAACTGAAGCAATCATTGAACACTCCTAATTTCACCTAAATTTATAGTCTAATCTCTAATAAATAAAAATAGTTTAATCTCCAATAATTATTGAAAATTTATAGAAAACATACACAATCATTGAAAATAAGTTTATAATGAAAATATAATAGATATATAATAAAAATACAATAATTATAAAAATATAATAAATACTGAAAATATACTAAGTTAGTCAATAAATAATGTAATCTTAAATAATAGTTTAATCTCTAATAAGTATTAATATATAAATTATACAAAATATATAATTACTAAAAAATAAATTTATAAAAAATGCAATAAATATGATAAATTAAACTTCAAAACTTGAATAATAGTTTTTTAATCTCCAATAATTATTGATAATTTTCTATTAAATAAAAAAATAAAAATACATTTATAAATAATTATTGAAAGCATATTTATAAAAAACAATAAATAATTACTAAAAATAAAATAAATAATAAGTATAGTATATGTAAATATATAATGAATATACACTATAATTGTAAAATTGTTACTAATGAATATAATTTTTTTGATAGTTATTTTCTATAACTATTAATTGATATAAGTGAAATTAATTATTTACAATATTATTTAGGTATCGAAATAATATTGTTATTTAAATTATTAAAATAGTAATTATTTATTGAATTTAATATCCCTAAAGTTATAATTGTACTATTTTTACATAATTTGTTATTAATTTTGTAAAATATTAAATTATTATTAATATGAATATTATGAATTCTATTGTAATTATTTTTCTACTTTAAAGACTTTTTTTTTCAAATTTAGTACATAATTTCGTTATTTTAACTTTTTAAAATTTCGTCATGTTAAATATTTTGTTATTTAAATATTTGGATAAAATGTAAAATATTTAAAAATTTTAGTTATTTGAATTTTATTTATTTTAATGTTATTACATAATATTAAATATTTTGTTATATTACTTAGCTATTTTTAATGTTTTTATTTAAGATTTTTAGTTGTTGAAATATTTAAATAATGTTTTATATTATAAAATTATTTGAAAAACACTTAAATTGAATAATTTGTAAAATTATAATTTATATTGTTACTACATAATTTCATGATGAACTTTGTAAAAATATTGAATTATTAATAATATGAATATTATTAAATATATTAATTTTTATGTTTTGAATAAACATTTTAAATTTAGTATATAATTTCGTTATAACATTTAAATAGTTCTGAATTTTTTGAATTGTAAATTTCTTTAAATAGATATAGATAAAAAAGTGGGGGAGAGGATAAATAGGAATTAGAGATAGTTTAGGAGAGAATCTCTCTACTAAATTAGAGATAATTTAGAAAATAAAATATGAATTAGAGACAATTTAGGAGGAAGTGGGGGAAATTGGTGGCACTTGGCTAAACATTAGAAAAGCAAATCCCTCTTTCTTTATGGTTGTTAGAAATAGTTAAACATATGTGATTTCCTTATTGGTTTGATGGGTAGTTATGTGGAAATAAAAAAAAAAAAAAAAAAAAAAAACACAAAATTAGGAAGGGGGGTTTGAAGTAAGGAAAGGTATGGTGACCTAGAGAGACCAATTCTAATATATATAGATAGATAGATAGATATCTTTAGTTTTTTACATAAAATAAAATGTGAAATGTTTATAATTGTTTATTGATTAATTATCTTATTTAACATATTATATGCTTTTTATCATTTTTATTTGACATATTATAAGCTTTTTTATCAATTTATAAATTTTAATTAATTTTTTTCTTAAATTTTAAGCCTTACAACGCCACGAGCTTCACCTTTTTGGGCCATTATGCCTCAATTACACTTTTTAAGTTTTAACCTTTTAAAACAAAACCCTGCTATTGCCTACCAGTCCGAGTCTCCTATTAATGATATTCTACTACCCTTTCTATTAACTCGGTGATAGGATGATTACCTGTGGTTAGTAGGAAGGGCAGCTGTCACCATATCATTGGGCTACCTGTGCATCAGAATCACTTTAATTACGTTTCCGACTCGGCCCATTAACAAATAACAATAGAGGATGAATTGCCCAGCGCATCGACGTTATCACATCACAGTTGGCAAAACATTTTTCTTCCCGAATACATCTCCTCTGTCCTCATCACGTAACGCCACTTCAAAAGAGTTGCACATAATCAGGATTCCCTAAGGCTATGTTTGGTTTGAAAGAAAAAGTAGAGAAAAACACAAAATCATTTTCCTTCTTTTCCTTACATTTTCCTTTAAATCAAACATAGCTTAATGGTACGTTTGGTTGTTAAGAAACGCATGGAAAGAGAAGCAAAAACTCTGCAATACTTTGAAAGTAGAAACATCCTCTATTTGTACATTTGAAACATCTCCCTATGAATGCATGGCCAGATGCCATGTGCACATAGCTTTTTTACTGCAAGAGATCCGGGCTCTTTTTTTCTTAGAAGGTTAATGAGGCAATTTCATTGATCATGTGCTCTGATTAAAATCTTGAACCATCCAATCATGAAGAAAAGAAGGGCGTGTAGACCAGGTCTGCGTACATGAAACATATGAAACTCCTTTTCTAGACAGGGAGTTCAGCTCCTTTGCTCCTCGTATCCCAAGTCGTAAGGCCAAAATCTTCATAGAGACTAACCGTCTCTCATAGTCTCTACTGTCTTAGGGCATATTAAGAAGTAAACTGTATAAAGTTAGATACAGAAGGCAGCCAGATAGGCTGATGGTTAAACCTAAAGAAGTCCTCATCAACATGTTTAGAAATTTGAGCAAACCTATGCACAGAAATATTTACTTGTCTATTTACAAAAACAAAAAGAAGCCATTGAAACTTCCTCAAAGCCTGAATTTCAAAAAAAAAAGAGGTGATTGGCACGCCAGGAAATTGGAGTTGTAGAGTTCAGACTAGTAACAACCGAAAGGGAATGGTTGTTGGGACCAGATCGCAGATCCCGATTCAGACTTTTCTTTTGGAGAGGTCAAAATTCAGGGAATGTTTGAGTGTTTAATAAAAAACTCATTATAAGGATCGAAGCTAAGTAATCATTTTTCCTTGCAAGGATTACATGTTATGTGCTGCATACTAGCACTGAAGAGAGAGAGAGAGAGAGAGAGAGAGATCAGTAAAGCATTTTGTGAGGATCTAGGACGTTTAACATAAAGACAGTTTGAGTTTCTGTGAATACAGTTAACTATACAAATCAATGGTGCCTCGTGATTAGCAAGAACAGTTACTATTAACATCTAAAACTCCAGATCAAATGGCACCGGATTACAAGATACTTTCAGTGACACCCAAAATACCTGCTGCTGCCCATCACTTCCCGTCATTAAATTCTAAAAATTTAACTCTCCCATCATGCTGATACATCCACCATTCATCTATTTGCAAAGCCATAAAAAGATCCAAGTCTAGCAGAACAACCCTCAGGAGCGAAAGATACCTCTAGCCTCCTCACAATGCTGAAACTGCACTCGCGGGATCTCAAATATATATATATCACACTACCTTACCAGCTGAATCTTTTATACTGATTCTTTTCTTGGCAGAGAATCTCTCCAGCATCATACTGGCAAACAACGTACTCAATGTACAATTTGTAACCAATCAAAAATATGTACATAATTGGTGACCCTGCCAACCCACATTCAAACCATTCCGCTTCTGCTCATCTTGATGCACAAAATAATGGGACTCCCTGTTCAACTCAAACTAAACCGTCGAAGGAAACATGAATTTGGTCAATATTTCTTGGCTTAAGATTTGAAGCAGTACCTAGTCCTTGAAGCAACCTCACAACATCCACTGTGTCATCCAGGTAGTACTTAGCTTTGCTAGGCTTTTGCCCCACGGTGCATGCAAAGATTTCTGGAACTGCAGGCAACAATGGACTAGAAACTGTACTTGATATGCTCTCAAACATGTCCTCATCAGATCTATCATCACCAATGCACATGACAAAGTCTGGTGGCTCACCACTACTGACCATTGCAGATAGGATCTTCTCTGCAACCAACCCTTTACTTGCTCCCTGCAGGTTATGAAGCAAGTTGTCAGGACCTTAGCTACAAAAGACCTACAAGCCAATAGAAGAAGAATAGCAGTTAAATGAGGTGAGGTACATTGGTACATCCATACCTGTGGCTTAACTTCAACAATCTGATACCCTCTCTTAACAGCAACTGGCTCATTTGCAAGTACACTTTCTAGGTGATCCAACAGTTCCAATGCCTGGCAGGATCCAAAGTCAGGGTCTGCATCTTGATGGTGCCAAACCAGTGCACTTTCCTTTGACTCTATATAGGAGCCATCAGTTGTTTCTGTATAAAGTCTCATGACAGGTTCTACAATTTGTTTCCAATCAAAAGAAGCTAATGGACTGGATTCCCAATCAGAGGATGTTTTCCACCTGCAATTAAATGGGTGCAACTATGAGTTTGTATAGATACAGAAAACATTTAAATGCTAAGCTCAAAATTCTGAGGCATAGGTTAATACCTAATGAAATACCCATGTTCAGCAGCTATTCCCAGCATTTCACAAGAGGCAAACCACTCACTCAAAGAACTCCGCCCTCTACCACTAACAATAAACACAGTGTTCTTAGGATCATTGCACAGGTTATTGAGAATTAAGATGACATCAGTGCTTGGAGTTTTGTTAATAGATGCATGAGGCACAATAGTACCATCATAGTCCAGAAATATTGCCCTTGTATTGGTTCTCTTGTATGCAGAGGCAATATGGTCAACAGACAACTTCCTGAAACATGGAGAAAGAGCAACAACTCTGAAACCCAAGCCAAAACCAATTCCCCAGCACCGTTTATTGTAGTGATCCCTGCATGCTCTCTCCAAATCCTGCATAAAGCTGCGGACCCAATAAGCAATGTCATGAGAGCTAACATAACGATAGTGTTTCTCATGTCGTAATTTCTTCTCAGCATCAGGCATGGTGATGGCCATGTTCAATGCATCAGCTACAGCATCAACATCCCATGGGTTGACCCTGATTGCCCCACTTAGAGATGGTGAGCAACCAATAAACTCAGAGACAACAAGCATACTTGTACGAGGCGTTTCCACTGCCACACCCAAAGCTTCGTTCATATGCTGAGTTCCCTGCCTACAAACTACGTAATTGTATGGAACTAGGTTCATTCCATCCCTCACAGAATTTACAATGCAACATTCCGCCACAGCATAAAAGGCAATCTTTTCATAATTTCGAACAGGATGGTCAATTAAGATAACTGGATCATGGCCTGGTGAACCAAAAGTTTCGTTGATCCTTCTGGCTATCAAGTATGTTTCTCTTTCTGCTTCCTGGACATCTTTCCCTGTACTCCTTGCAGGATTCACAATTTGAACCAAGATTAGCCTGCCTTGTAATTCCTGGTGCTGTTGAAGAAGCTGCTCCACAGCCAACAATTTCAGGCTGATACCTTTAAATATGTCCATGTCATCTACCCCAAGAATTAATTTTTTCCCTTGAAACTTTTCTTGGATTTCTTTGACTTTGATGGAAGTAGAGTGACGATTTAGCACAGATTCCAGTCTACCCATATGAATACCAACGGGCAGAATTTTAATGTATACCGTGCGACCAAAGTAGTCTAATCCAATGTACCCACGTTTAGATGCATAGTCTATGCCCAACATCCTACTGCAACAAGAAAGAAAGTGCCGAGCATAATCAAAAGTGTGGAAACCGATCAGATCTGAATTTAGCAATCCTCTCAATATTTCATCTCTAACAGGCAGAGTCCGATAGATTTCTGATGAAGGAAATGGACTGTGAAGAAAGAAACCAAGCTTGACTCGGTTTAACCGCTTCCTTAAGAAAGTAGGAAGAACCATAAGGTGATAATCATGAATCCATACATAATCATCTGGATTTATAACTTCCATGACCCTATCTGCAAATATCTTATTTGCAGAAACATATGCCTGCCAAAGTGATCGGTTGAAGCGATCACCATGATCCGGACAAATAGGCAGCATATAATGAAAAAGAGGCCACAGTTGTTGCTTACAGAATCCATGGTAAAACTTCTTCTGAAGGTTAGTTGGAAGAAATGTGGGAACACAATTGAAATCCTCCAGCAACTTGTGGGCAACTTCTTCCTGTTCACTAGCATCTATGTTAACTTTCAGAGAGCCAACATAAATAACCTCAGCTTGAGATGAGAAACCATCCTTTAGTTGCAACAGAATAGAATCCTCATCAAAACTGAAGCACCACTTGCCCGTTTTGGTATCCCTCTGAGAATGTAGTGGGAGCAGGTTTGCAACAATAATTTTTCGCCCATGGCATACAGATGGGGTAACATATGAATCTTCATCTTTATTAACATTATCATCCAAATCAGAGATAATTTCAGGAGCAGTCAACACCCGTGGAAGTGATCTTGGAGTCTGAGAGAGATCCAGAAAGTCCCCAGAAACTAAGTCCAAAAAATTGGCACATGATCTTGATACCATGATTGTTACAGGGAGAGTTATGTTGATAAACAATGGTACAAGCACAGTTAAATTAATGACAAAAAATCCAATTTCTGCAGGAAATATCTTGATAAATATCCCAGAGTATATATGTCATAAGTACCTGCAAAACATTGAAGGGAAAAAATGAACATATTGCTAAATGTACATCCACCTCATACCCCAGAATTTATCACCTGACATATTTCACAATCATCCAAAATAGAACTAGTTATAAATAAAATGTAGCTAGCTGCTCTTTGCATCTGTTATATGCAAGGGCAAAGAGCAGCTAGCATCCGTGCAATCTGATGCATTAGGCTAATACACGCATTTAATCCCTTGTTTGCTAGAATCTTAAATCCTTTATTTTTTTTTTCAAAAATAGATTCTTAAACCTTGATCACCTCCACTGTATCGACATCAGAAGTCTAGTTAAGTTGCTACTGTTTAAACTGCTGCATCATTTTACACACCTCTTGTTCATTATGTATACCACTGCATAGAGGGCAAGACCTTCTTACAACTAAAATATAGGGATATATCGAGATGAAACACAAAACATTTCTATGAAGTAAGATAATTGAATTTGAAGGCGATAGCCTAAAAGCATGTTATTAGCATTAGACCTATAATTCTGGATACCTGTACAAGGGAACCATAATATGTTGGATACTTCACTTTTTAGCACAAATTTTGTATCCAACAGCTTGTTCATCCATGTATGTTAGCATTCTCTACTTATCTCTTCTAATAGTGAGAAAGTTTTAGCAAACAATCACATGTTCAACAAGAAAGTTTTCAATCTAGCAGAGAAAATGATGCATCCATCTTTAACTGTAAGATATCATCTGCAGCATGTGACATATAAAATGATTGTCGGTTGCATATAATTGTATCTTCTAATAGTGAGAAAGTTTTTATAGACTAAGGTACCCAGAAACTTATATGAGAGTAATAATATCATGTTGGATACTTCAGTTTTAAGTGTGCTCTATCTGGGTAACACAGTTTACAGATATATGATTTCACAAAGCAATAATATGTAAAGAAAACCATTGTCAGTATATAACTATACATATTTAGTGCCACAGCGAAATAGGCAAGTAGAAAATCCTAAAAACAAACTAAAAGTTTCCTTTGCTACAGAAATAGCCTACCAATAAATGATTGGATCCACTTGCCAACTCTTGGTCTACAATCTAAAACTTACTTTTGATGTTAAAGAAAAACAAATATTAGCTTTGCACAAAAAGAAAAAGATCCACCGATTCACTAACCAAAACCAATTTCTTTTAGTATTCATACATTTCATCATCGTCCTCCTCCTCATCATCTAGCCTTGTCCCAACTAGATGGCATCAACTACATGAATGCTGCTCTGTCATTCTGTTCAGTGCCATATCTATTGTAAAGTGTTCATAGACCTAACTTTGCAAAACCATTTACATCATAGAAAGGCAGACAGATTTCAACCCAATACAACTAATGTTACATGTAACATTAAAAGAATCAGAATAAAATGGATAAAAGAAACATACACAGTACATACATTGATATGCATGTACACTCTCTCAACCAACATCTTACAAATGGTATTGTACTATTGTATGCCTTATCAAAAAGATCTAAAAAAAAAAAACTAAGCAGATCGTGCCAGATTTTTATTTTCTCCTTGATTGTTTTCCTATAATGCAATATCCATTCAAATATTATCACGCATGAAAATATTTTTGAATTAATTCGGGATTATAATACAATTAAAACCCCAAGCAAATAGACGATATCTATTTTGACGAAGAAGAAAATATCACAACCAACTTTAACAGGAGGGAAAATCCTCGATTATTACGACCTAACTTTTGGGCAAATGCCTTAATTATCTCCGTATCTGTGTTTCCTATTTATGAACAATGTCACTAGACTCGAATTTCTGCTTTCGCAAGTCATTAATGTTAGTTCAATTAAATATTATGATCCTTCTAGTAATTCCTGAGAGAATAAGAAAAATAATCCCCGTCGTTGTCTTTGAATTAACTCTCAATATGCTTCAGAGAGATTAGTTACTCCAAAAATTACTTAACCTCTGATATTTGTTGTGCTTCTGAGATCTGAAGAAAAGAGAAGGAATTTTTTTCTCCACTTTCTGTCAAATTTTCAAGGATTGGGAGCAGGCAAAGAATACTTACACGTTAATAAATTTGAGAACAAAGTACACCCAAATCTTGCAGCAAATTCTCCGCGCCAAGAGAAAGAAGAAAAATCGAAAATTTATGTCTAAACTTAAGTCCATAAACTGAGAAAAGCAAAGAACTATAAAAATGCTAACACAATTAAGTTTTGAAAGAAACTGAACTCGAAATTTAAAAGGGCGCTCCAAGTAACAGCCAAACTTCTAGATCACAAAATCTCAACCGGAAAAGAAAGGAAGTCCGGCTCTCACCTGAAACAAACATTCAAAAAGGAAACCAACCACGGGTCTTGTGATCAAGACACGACGAAGGTTTCTGCGAAACCGTCAAAACTCAACCAAATAAGACGACGAAAATGAAGAACATAGTCAAACCATATAATTTACCATGAAAAGCGATAGAAAGCACTCCAAACAAGACTGAGAGAACCAACCGGGAAAAAGAAGAACGCGGCGACCCGGCAGCGATCGACAACAGGTCACAGAAATGAAGAAGATAAACAAGAGAAACTCAACTGTTAGGTTAGGGACAAAATTTCAGATATCAAGAGCGATAGGTTTATCAGGAATTTGATGAGAATGTCAAGAGTTTCCGTCGTTCAAAAACCACCGAGAAAGCACAGCCACGGAGGTTCTGGTCATTTTAATACTTCAAATAGCGAAGTAGACATCCTTTCTTCTGCTGGTTTAATCAGACAACTCGAAGTTAAGAAACGAACCCAAGTTAGGTTAGATTTAACCACTGTTTGATTACAACGTTTACCTCTTTCTAACAGGTGGCAGCGTGCGATTCTGATTGGTTAATCCTTTTGAGTTTTGAGGGTATCACACATTTCGGTATTATAAAGATTGATTGTCAATTGGATTGGATGATACCGATTGATTGGTTAAGATTATTAGGTATTACACCTTTTTTGATATTTTTAATTATTATATTATTTATCCACTTATTGAAATTACGAGGAGTCTTCCAAAGGGGAGGTGAATTGAAAATATTTCCTGATGATAACATCATTATTTCTGTTATTATTATTAAGCGACGTTTTTAATACAGAGGACATTGTGGAGCTTTTTTAACTGGATCTTCAACTTGAGCTTGATACATTTCATTAGGTAAATGTAATAATTATTTAATATGTGCTTTTTTGTCGGTTGTGAAGATAAAATTAAAGGAAAGAAAAATGAATTATATATGGATAGGATCATGAGATAGTTTGGTTCACCAAAACCAAAAGGTTGGATGTCATTATATATATTATTTTAGAAATAAAATTTTGAAAGAAATTGCCAACGAAAACCTACCATTTAAAACCAATTGGGAGAGGTTAGCCTCTCCAAAGTAACCAATTGGGTGAGATGGCCTCAGTCAGTGAAAATCAGTGCTCATACGTTCGAACAACCTCTCCCCATAAAATAAAATATTTAAGTATAGACATATGCAAATGGTATTTCAATGGTAACAGCATCTCCGGTGAATAATAATTAATAAATACTGGAGATGTTCTTAATGCATAATAGGTAGGATGTGCACATGAGACACCTGTGAGGAGCAAATTCGGGATCTTGCACTGACTAAAGCTAAACTCCTAAAGGATAGAGGCAAGAATTCACTTTTGCTAATACAGTGTCTTAGCGCAGGGGTAAAACAAAACGATCAAGGCCGTTGATTTATTATTGTGCTCCCTCCAAGATGTCGGTTCATGTATTGTTTCAGTGCAGCGCGATGTAGCTAATGTGGTTTGGAGGGGGAAACAGGAAACGATGGCCAATCTAAGTGGATTAACAGCCTTGTGTTGAGAATATTTCTGTAATTATATGATTTATTTATTTCCAATGCAAGATTGTAAGGACTACTCGAAGGGTGCAAGCACTGACATGCCCTGATAGAAGCTTGGTACACTTTGGGCCGAGGAACTTTGTTTTATTCATTCTACGAAAAATCCCCCTCAAAAACAGAAGATTCTGTTTTTTTTTTTTTTCCAAATTAATACAATTGTGGGGACGGAGAGTGGAGATTGACAACTGGGCGTGCACGACCCAAACTGCACGTCACCACGCGTTCCTTTCCTTAATCCCCCATGACAAATCACAAATGGATAAAGCATATATGCAGCGATACACGCCCATCATGTCATCCATAAGTCATCACCATCACTCTTTTAAGCTAATTTTAAGATATTGCCCCTTATATTTCAAAATACGAATACGAAAACGGAGTTTATTTGTCGTATGTTGCAAACGAGATACGGCCTCACCAACTTCCACAACCAACCAATCGGCTTCGGTGCTCGTAAGACCGAATTCATACCCGGATCTGTTCAACAGATCCTAATTATATTCCTTCGCACACTCCCTTACAAGTTACAACCTTGGATTGAGAATATCAAGCATACAAGTAAAGAAATATTCCGTGGCTTTAAAAGCTATACGAACGGTATGAACATGATGTTTGTAAGCATTCAAGCTGATCTCAATGATGATCCCATTGCCTTCTTTGGATGAATCAAGGGTGGGCCCCTATCAAATATATTTATTGGTTTAGGTTTGCCCATGGCATGGGCCATGAGGTGGGTGGGTAGAAATAGAACGTATCAACGTTGACTAATAAGACCAGACTAGTTTTGATGTTTCGTATTCAACTGCTGCTGCCTGTTTGTTTCCTTTTCGTCAAGACTCAAGCGGATGTTATTGATCCAGAATCCTCTATACCACCACGTCAGCCTGTACTGGCTAGTGGTTTCATGTCTACGTCTTTACCCCTTAACGAAGCTGACGCAGCTCTGACCCGCCAGAGTATTAATCTATATCTATACGGTTCTTCTTCTTCACACTCGTCTCCTCTGCGGTTGCAATTGAGGATGCCGATGGCACGTCCGTAATTTGGTAGCTGCAACTGTCCATTACGGATTTGCTAATAAAAAACCGTCTGTGCAATTGCAACTGTGGAACGATTTCTTCTTTCTCTTAATTGCAATTTTTAGGGAAAATTTTCGATTAGTACTCTGTATTTTAGTTCGAGTGATAATTTCGTCTTCGAACTTTAAAATGATATATAAATAATAATTTAATATCTATAATTATTCAGCCATTAAATAATATATGAAAAAACACAAATATCATTTAAATACTATATAATTTTCCTTATCAACCATCCACTAAAATCAAAACCAACCATTCGTTTCTTTTCAAAGAATATGGACCACACCTCACTCCTCAGACTATTTACCACAGACAGCTGATTCCCAGACTCATCTTTTGAAAACAATGTTGGCATTCCAGGCATTGAGCCTGGCCATTATATAAGAAAGTTTTTGGAAGTGTTTCTGAAGTTCATGGACAACTTCTAGAGTCTGTAAAAGATAGCCATCAGCATTGAAGATGATGAAGTAGAAAAAGGACAAGTAATACTTAGATATATAATGATGTCAGAATCTTATGTATGTGGAAATGCAACTGAATAAACCAAAAAAGAGAATTCATGGACACATTTCACATTGACAAGTTAAACTTACAGCTTTTTACAATGAATCATAAGTTGTGTAAATTGGAATAATGCAAACACCAGCATACCATAGTGCCATGAATTCCCTCAACAGGCAAGAATGATCCGTCGAGAGGGAGGGGGGGGGGATCCGTCAGGAACTCATCAAACGATGAACCATTATAAACGTGTCTATTTTTTGGCAAGAACGTCAATGATTCTATCCTCTCGTATCTCCCTTCCCCATCTGCCATGGACACTGAACCCACTACCGCAGTCTCCGTCATGGCTACCATTGTCCCTTCGGGCCACACCTCCTCCGGCGCTATTAGAACCAACTGATGAGTAACTTGGTTGTAGTGTGAATTTTTCCTGATTAATTTACTATATTCACACTGCATTTGGGTATTTGTGACGGAGAACCTGAATTATGTTTCATATTCTGAAAAAGAAAATAAAGAATAATGGTGTTTTAATTTTTTAAGGGTAATTTTAACATTTTCAAAAGTCTTAAATAAATATATATATATATATATCTAATTATTCATTAACGATAGATATTAGATTATTACACTTGGAATGCTAAATCGTTGCATTCTAAATTATGAGGACTAAATTGTCACTCAAACCAAAGTATTCATCGGTGATTTTCCCTTTTTTATTCATTTATAACGTCTGTCTCGTATATGTCACTACAGACTGGCATCCAGTGCGGACACAAATATTGTTGGGACGGTTTTTTTCCTTGGAGGAGACCCCAACTCAATTTGATTGATATAAATCCACATTCGAATTCGTCGCTTGAAGCCACGTGGTACACGAGTCAGAAGAAGACGAAAGACACGTTTCGCTTTTTGATGCGGGAAGGGGAAGTGGATCAGTGCCCAGTGGTGGATTCGATACAGAAAAGAGTATGAGAGAGAGAGAGGGAGAAATGTAGGCGTGTGGGTCCCGTTTGATCTGGTCGCCGCGTTTCGCTGCAGTTTTCATGATGGCGTGTGAAGAGATTAAATTAAAAAAAAAAAAAACGGTTGAGATCGGTCGATCAAGAAAGACGTCAGACGTCCACGTCCTATGATCCTATCCAAAACGTTACTGTGGGACCCGCACCCACCAGAATGTTCTAACTTCTAAATTATCCCATTCGCACGCAGCAAGAGCGAGAATTTATGTTTTTATTGCTATTAAAAAAATTGTAGTGTCAAATGTCAACAATATCTCGAATGTCATGTTTTGCAGTTAATTAGTCAAAAATGTTTAATTAATAATAGTAACTGATCAGTTGAATGCGTCATACATGGCGCATATATGTGATTCGATGTCCAGCTAATCTGCCTAATCAGCTATCCCTGACCTGTAACTCGCATGGTATCGCCGCGTGGACCCAGTCCGAGTTCCAGCTATCATTCAGGTCATAATGCAGATCCCTTCCAATTTTTCCACTCTCCAAATGAATGAATCGGGTTCGACTATGATATAGAAAAGATATGATATCGGAAAAATGTCTGATCAATTAACGGAAATCATAAACGCTTAATCAATCAGGTGTTATTTATCAAAATTTATGGATGGATTTTAATTGGTCAAAACTCTTTTCATACCATATCTTTTTTTCATAATTATCAGTATGATCTCACACCGCACATCTCATACATAGCAGATCCCATCATCCCCCTTTTATAGTGGGTCCCAGTTTCATGGTAAGATATGCATGTTAGACTAAATTGGTAGAAGGTTGGAACGTGTTTTGTGGGCAGAGCACAAATCAACCGTTAGAGGTGAGCAAGAAAAATGGAAAAATTGACCAAAACCAAATAAAAATTCTAGTTAACCAAACAGGTCGGTTCAATTTTGGTTTGGTATTTAAAAAAAAATTGAAGATACCGGTTTGGTTTTAGTTAACAAATTTATAAAACTAGCGGTTAACCAAACTAACCGATATTCATATATTTTATCTATATTTATGTATAATATATAATATACTATTTATTATTTAAAATATAATATTTTATAAATATTTCTATCTTTATAATATATTGTAAATATAAAAAATAAAAAAAACCAACAGCTAACCGATTGGCTTTGGTTCAGTTTTAATTACCAATTTTCTAGAAATCAATAATACCAGTTCAATTTAAAAAATAGGCCCATGATTCAATTAACCAAACCTTATCAGATGATTGAGGATTAGGGTGTTCATTGGATTCTGTTTGGTTCAGTTAGAAAATGAAACATAGCCTATATTTTTCACTTAGACCATTTTAATAAATTGAACCAAACAAAACTAAGCATTAGAATCGAGCTAAATCGAATTCAATCACTATATAATACTGATTATGAGCATCCGAATTTCTTGATTCGGTTGATAAGTTTTGTTAAATTGAACAAAACATCGAAAAGTGAAATTAAAAAAAAAAAAAAACAAACAAACAAACCGAACAAAGCAAAGCGAATTAACTTACTTGATATGGCTTGGTTTGATTATCAATTCTATAACCAAATATGAACACCCCTATGAAGGTGTAGGACTGTTAATGGATTTCAAAAGTTCAGACTCCAAATTTGATTATCCCATATTTGAATGTTACAATTTACATTCAATTAATAATCAGATCAGATGTGAATTTAATCCCATTAGATCCGATTAAAATTTTAACCCAATAAAAATTTAATAATTGATAAACTTAACATTCTATACATTTATTATACAGGTATCAGTTAAAAATAAGTAATTTTTTATATATTTTTTTTTTCTTTATCGTTTTGAACAGAATAAATGGGATACAGATTGAATCCGAATCTGATCTAAATCCAACTTTGGATCCAAAGATTTGGTAATCAGATTAAATGTGGATGCAGTTGAATAATCACATCTGGTTACAGCTCTAATCTCATGCATCATCGTGATCACTTAGGGGATGTTTGGAACCGTGGCCGTTTTTCAAGAAAGCGGTGTCACGTTGGATCCACATAGGCATTTCAACAAACGCCTATGTATCTCGTTGTTTGGTTCAGCCGATTATTAAAAAATTGGGCATGCCTCCAAAATCAGGACCCCATTGATGCATGAAATGCCAATGAACCGTTTCCCCCAACGGTTGACTGATGTGTATCCTATGTAGTGATTACCTATCAGCACATACATAAAAAACGGTAGAAGCATAGTATTACTCACAGCATAGTATTACTCACTGCCTACCTGGTAGAAGCATTTTTTTGTGAAAAATGAATCTCGAAAGCATATGCGTTTTTTCTTGAAAATCAGTCTCCAAAAGTGTCCACCACATGTTAAGATATAAATGGTTGGTGGCATTTAGCTGTTTTCACTATGTTGCTATGGGGAAGCCACTGAAAGAGAAGCTTGATGGGAAAGTCATGTTTTAGGCTTTTAAGACAGTTATTTTGGGCTTTTAGGGATTTTCATTAAACATGGTTTACAGACTGTCTGGATGGGGCCCATTTGTAAAGCCAGAAGCCAAAACCCTCATATGGACCTTGTAACTAAATCCAATAAATATCCTTTTCTATTTTTTTTCTCATTTTCACCGATATTTTTCCATTGAAGTTATTCTTATTCTTTAGAGAGAGTATATGTGTGTGTTTTCATAGCACATAGGCTACTCAAATTATTCATGGCAACATGGAGCTCGGATCTACTAAATTACTGCCCACAAAGAAATACCCACACCCTACCTACTACATGTAAAAGAGAGGCCTGAGTAGGGGAAGGGAGAAAGGAGAGAGAATTAATGAGAAGTAGAAAAGGGTTAAGAGAGAAAGGAGAGAGAGTTGAATGAAAAAGTAGGGAAGTGATTGTGATAGAGTTATGGGTGTTCAAATTCAGCTACCAAACAGAATAAGCAGATTTGGTTTGATTTATATGATTTTCAGTCAATTTGGTTTTAATCTTTACAAAAATTCGATTTTCAATTTACTGTTTGCTTTGAAAAAATCAAGCAAATCGAACCAATAACCGAATAGACTGATATATTTATTAATGTAATATATAAATTTATTAATTTGTCGGTCTTGTTAATGGGTTGATTGGTTAGAATGCCTAAACCAAAATGTCGATTAGGTTTTTGGTTCTAACAGTACCGAACTGAACCGAATTGATTGAATGAACACCCCTAAACAGGGTAGGATGCACGTGAGGTCTCTTATTGTGAGAGTCTGCAGTTACACGGGTTTGATCCTGTTCCTCCATATTTAGACTTTGGAGGGACACCATGTGACCATGTGACTCTCAGTTACTGGGTTATTGACTTTTGACTTTCAAATTAGGAGTATATTACGTGAAATTTTATATATATACACACATACACACACTAATCGGTTCAGTTCAATTTTTCGATTTTTTATGAACACCCCTAATTAGAGGACATCACACCCAAAGTTACAACAAAAAATGAATGTATCCCAACAATTTAGCTTGGAAGTAGTAAGTTCATGAGTTGAGCATGCCATGTGTAGTTTGGGCCTTTGGGGTCGTTCCCATTTAACTCAAGATCCTTTGAGATTTGATAGGATCCCACAAAAGCACCCCATTTGTGTAGACAAGTTTTTAAGTCAAAAAAGAACGGTGGTAAGCACATAAGCTTCTTGTGTTTGTGTAATTGTGTTTATATTTGTTTGTTTTTCTTATGAACTCCTCCTAATCAACTAGTAGCATATTATTAACCAATTCCTATATGGGATGTCTCTCATCCAATAAACTGTTCTCCTACACCCATAATTTTTATGGTATAAACACTACAAATAAGAAGTTTTAACCTTCGGTCTTCGGGTTAAATTGCAACTGATCCACCATCACACCTTGCTTCAATTACTACTAGGAGTGAGTCTTTTTCCCTTTTCCATGTCAGTGTCTTGGTTTGAACAATTTCATTTAGCCAGACAGTAGAAGAATCTTTCCCGATTAGATCGTAGAGGATTCACTACTAAGAGGAAATCCAAGATCTCCAGAATTATTTGACCACGGAGCTGCTGCAACTTGTGCAGGCATGACCTAGCTTGACCCAAGTTTTGCACAAATTGGGCTTAAATTCTCATGCTCTAAATGGACCCGGGCCTGTTGGGTAATGTCAGGTTTAGTTCGAGTTGAGCTTGGCTTGGCATATTCGGGCTTTGACCTAGAGTTCACATCTCCGCCCCATAGCATATCCCTGCTGTGTATTGAGAACATCTCCCGATGATAATATCATACACGGCGGTGATGTGCTGTGGGGCGTTGTGGGGTGGCTCCTTGTGGGGCGGAGATGTGATCTCAAGGTCTAGGTCTTAAGGTGGACCCCGCATAACCCTAAGCCCGACCAACTGCACAGGTTGTGTTGCACCCCAACGGCCCTACCTGACTATTGTACGTTGGCCCAATGGCTACTTCAATAAACTTGGATCTTAATGACTCGACTTGAGGGCTGGTTTTAATGGAGTAACCTTGAAACTTGGCAGGTGAAAGCGGGCTAATACATGATAACCGGTATAGAAAGTGTGCAGTTCTATGGACATAATGTGCAATTATGTAGACCAGGAAAAAGATCTGAGATTTGACTGTGTTAGCCGAATATCAGAGTGGACAAGCCAATGGACAAACCATAACAATGGAGAGAGAGAGAGAGAGAGAGATTCTTCCCCTGAAAAGATTTGATCTATGATCTATCATATACAGATACATGGGTAACAAAGAAAAACAAAACAACTAAACACGGTATATCATCCCCACCTCAAGAGTTGAGACATGGGGAATGTTAAGTGCATAAGTAGGACCCCTGCAGTTTCTCCTAAGGAAATCATAACCAACATCTATGACCAGCTTTTTTATTAGACTTGACCCCCGCTTTGCCCTCACGTAGGAATGTCCAAGGATGAATGCCATTCCTGCCTCTCTCGCTTCCATCAGTTCTCGCAGCTCTTCTCGCGTGCTCGTGTCAATCTTTGGGCTCTCAGGCACCACAAACCTCACTCTTTTCTTTGGCCTCACCGGCGATTGTATCTCCCTCAGCTCTGATGGGCCTGCAATTTCAGCAAAATCTCCATCATCTTCACACATCCGCACCCCTTCTAAATGCGTTGAAGACGTGCCAACAACTGTCATTTTTTCATCATCCTTCTCCAAATCTACTAGTCCTCCATTGGGTTCGGCTTTCTCTGAACGGATGAACTCTGCTATACTACAAACAAGATCCTTCTCGAACTCCAAGTCATCCTTCTGCACGTCACGATACCCATAACGTACAATACACCTATAAAGTCTGTACTCTTTTGGGCCAATACGTCCAACAAGGAAACGTTCCTCAGGTCGAACATATGGCACAGGGACAGACTTGATGCAGAGGAAGACTAGTACCTGGTGGAAGGCTGGGAGGTTAGTGACAAAGTGAGAGAAAATGGCTGGGATCCCAGAGACAAGACCAGTGTTAATGAGCCCAATGCCTCGTACGCGCACAATTCCCAAGCTGGGACCCAAGCTCAGGAGCCAATTTATTGAAACCTTGTTTTGGACATCATACTCGTACTTCTTGATTGTGCCATAGTGCCAGACATACATGACAATCAAAAAGATGAAGGCAAGAGCAATGGGGACCCATGCCCCTTCCAGGAATTTTATGAGGGAGGCTGAGAAGTAGAGAGCCTCGATTGTGCCAAAGAAGAATATGAAGGAAACAGCTAGGAACAAACTTCGATGCCAGCAGAGAACTATAACTAGGGACATCAAGCAGGTGGTGACTAGCATGACTGTTATGACTGCCAAACCTGTTCAAGAGGCAACAGTAAGGAGTACATCAGCAATAAACACTAGTACAGTAGTATGCGAATCAAGAAAAACTTGGACCTTCCTTTGATATGTAGATTGTAGATTGTAGATTGTAGACTACCCCTATTGTTCCTTGTATTGCATACACCTTTAGTTGTCAAATGGACTCCAAAAAGGAAGTTACTGCTTGAGATTGATCATCCAAAGAACAACTTTGTCTTCCTATTGAAACCCACATCAGGGGAAATGATTGGGGATAAAGACTAATACCACTAAACCATCCAAATGATGGGCATACCTGCTGCATTTCCCATTCGCTTTGTGTCTCTGAATCCAACTGTAACTGCCAAACATAGCAGCATTAAAATCCAGTTGATCTCGGGGATGTAAATCTGGCCATGCATTTTAGATGATGTGTGAACTATTTTCACTCTTGGGAAGCAGCTCAAAGCGGAGCATTGTTTAATTATTGAGAAAGTCCCAGTGATGACGGCTTGGCTTCCCACAACTGCTGCAAGTATGGCTATCGCAAGGACTGGCCATCTTATTTCCTCTGACCCATCAAAACTTTCTATCAGCCACAACTAGGAGGTTCATTTGAATTTTAATTACTAAAATACATGGCATGAAAATTACCAGGAACTGATACATAGAATCCAATATGGTAGTCATTTTCAATAATGTGATGCTTGGACAGATAAGCAGCTTGTCCCATATATGCCAATATCAAGGATGGATAAACCACAGAGGTGAAAGCAATCTGCAGATAGGCCAGAATCAATTAGAGAGAGAGCTTCAATGTCTCATATCAAAGCAAAAGATAATTGAGTTGTTCAGAGATTACCAAGAGGTCCAGAACCCAGCCAGCCTGGGCCCATGTAAACCTGCATGTTTCTGGCATGGGGTGCAGGCCAGGTTGGACCCGGTTTAGCACCTTATCATAAAGTTTACAGATTGAGTGGGTGGCTGGGATTCCGGGCCTATTTGCCTATATTAAATATGGCACTAAGCAGAACAGTTCAAGCCCATAAATTTGTGGGGCTGGGGGGAGGGGGGGTGATCACACCTAAGACTCAGTTAGAAATAGGCAAGTGGAGAGAGGTGAATTTCCCCAGGTTTATTTTTACCCTGTTAATTGTATTATTGAAATAAAAATTGTTTAAAGTGCTCTACAACTTCCAGTCTTCCACTTGTAATAAATTGGCAAATTCCCAGGTCACACATGGGTCTTGAACATGTGTTTCTATTGTACGTGCAGGTTGTGCACAGCAAGTGTGTATAGCAGATCCAGACTCCCAAAAGGATTCCATGTCTATACCCTTTCGACCTATTTAAAGGAAAAGTTATAGGCAAAAAGACCTAGCCACAGGTCTAAAACAACCCTTTCATCCGGGAAGTTTTAAATTAAAAAGGACTGCATACACTCTCCTGATGCACATGGACAATCCACAGGGTTCCCCTATTGAATGGATGGTTTAAGTTGGTCACAAAATCTTTACTTGACCCTATTAGGAAACCTTGTATGGTGAGTGAGTTTTCTAGCTGGGTTATTTGTGAGCTTCCCTAAATGACCAAGGAATTTTACATGTGGAAAATTATTATGGGGCAAAACAGTGTTCTGATTACCAATAATAAGAAGAAACAAAAGAGGAGTGCTCTGATTACCAATTTGGCCTAAAAGATCTTACTTAAGTTGCCATCTGTATTATACACAGCTTCTAAATAAAAAAAAAAAAAAGATTAGAAGGCTATTAATAATAATAATAATAAATGTGATCTAAAGTTGAAGAGGACTGATGTGGATTGCAGATTCAGAAGGTTCTGAATCTGATGAATGGCATGGGTTGGTCATAAAATTCTTCCATGTGGCTAAAATGGGGTATCCCATTACAGGTACTTCTTTGCACCAGTAAAAAAGGGGGTATCCTATTAGCATGAATGAAATGAAATTATACTGTACCTGTTCTAAAAAAGGGGGTATCCTATTAGCATGAATGAAATGAAATTATACTGTGCCTGTTCAAAAAAAGGGGGGGGGGTATCCTATTACAAGTGCTTTTTTTTAAAGACGTTACTATGCCAAGACAAAATATGAAATTTAGCATGGAAAAAATTACTCATAAAGAGCAAATAAAATGACAAAGCAATTCTTGAGGAGCAGTTAAATAGAAGAAATATAAAGCATTCCATTGCACACACAAGCACATAGTAATTCTCATTCAACTCCTGTTACCTGATAGCTGTTGTAGTCATCAGCATTAATCGCATGGGAGAGAGAGAGAGAGAGAGAGAGAGAGAGAGACGTCAAATAGGAAATGTAAATAGACCCTATAGATTTAGATGGAAGTACATGAAGTTGAACTCTCCTTTTTATATAAGGTAATATACTCAATTCAATCAAGATTGATGGTCCAAACAAAGTTTTTAATACATTCATCAGCATAGAACAAAAAGAAATGGAAAAGAATGTTTGAAAAGTTTTTCCAGTAAAAAAATTCAAATGTCAATATCAAATGAATGGAGAGAACGTTAAATGAGAGGAGCATAAAAATGTCATGACAAGAAATAACACAAAGGTGAGCAGACCATCCAAAATAATAATAGAAGATTGACAACAACCAATCACCAAATTACTATACCAAGGACAGTTTCCATTAATACATATAGACACCATGTACCTTGATTGATAACTGGGAAAAGTGTCCAAGATCAGCAAACATAGCTTCTGAACCTGCAAGAAGTGAAATGAGCATTAGAAAAATGCATTCTCATGGGTGGCATGAAAAATGTATAGTCAATAGCATACTAATATACCTGTAATACATAACAGGATTCCACCTAAGGACATCCAACCCCTCCTTTGGGTTTTCTTCAAAAACTTGTACATGTAATAAGGAGATAGTGCTTGATACACGTAAGGATTCCAGTGGAAGATATTATATACACCAATCACACTGATGCATAAGAGCCATGTTATAATGATTGGTGCAAACAGGAACCCTACCCTGTGAGTGCCATAATGTTGGAGGGCAAACAAACACACCAGTATGACACAGGCAACTGGAACCTCTACATCTGAAAATTTGCAGAAATTGAAAATTAGGAAAATTGAAATCAAACCATGAAATACACTATTTGGTCATATGCACTAACATAGTACGGAATGAACAGGGTAATAGATATATGGATTAAATTACAATAACGATCTTGGCATGTCATGAAATAGGTAAAAGGATTATATAGGGACATTTGGATTTAACCTTAACTGCTTTCAAAAGGCAGAATACTGCTTGTTTGCAGTATTAATCATGGCAGGTTCCAAATTTTGATGAAGTCAAGACACCAGGTGATTGCCTAATGAATTAGGTGAATAAGAATAGGTGTAATATTCATCATATCCAATAAGTACAGTATATATCTTCAATTATGATTTTTTTTGATAAATATGCTTATTTCTTCAAATTTTTTGTGAAGTATGTTTATTCTTCAATTATTATATTAACTAGTCATCAAATTGGCTACACTAACAGCTTTCTAATGTACCCAATATGAGGACCATAGTGAAGTGCTGGTAAACTGAAATTACACAAATAGAAATGGTCAACGAGCTGGCAGATTAGTGCAGACCAACCTAAAGTTGGTTAGGTAATGATACTGCTTTCCTGACACACATGCTCAGATAAGCATATATATATGAAAAGGGGCCATAACTTGGCGTGATGGTAAAACTCAGGCTGACAAGTGTGGGAACGCAGGTTCAAGTTAGAGATCAGACACTCTGTGCACAAAATACCAATGGTTAGGTCTATGTCCAGTCCACCCCTCCAAATGCCCCAGATAGTTTGGACAATTGTGTAATAACCACATAATATAAAAGTAGACACTCAAAACATAGTTTTAATTGAGTTATCTTGTAATGACCACATAATATAAAAGTCCACCATTCTAATTTTGCAGTTCTTAATGGATTAGTTTTGTAAGGCAAAGTTTCAAAATAAACCATCCTAAATGACATAAAGGATGTTATGTGCATCAAAATAAAATTATTAGCAAGGTTTAAACCCTTAAACAACCACCCTGCAAGTTACTAGATGATATGACACTGTTTTCAAATTGGAATAGGCTTGTAATCAAATAAAAGCTGACCCCTAAGAAAAGAAAAAAATAACAGTAACAAAGATACTGGTTATATTCTAAGACGGTTGAAAAAGAATGGAAGAACAAAGGGTGATTATTAAATAGAAATTTAACACTTGAGCAAAGGCCATACTTTGCAAGGATATGGAAGCACAACAGAGAGCCCAAGACAATTTCTTTAGGTGCATGTATGTAACTCATTGGCACTTCCACATTAGATGCATATTACTAAACAATACAATGCAAATTACCAAACATGGTGGTGTCTCAAGTGAACCTGAGAATGCTAAATGTCTGAAGTTTGTTATTTTGGAATGCAGTCACAATTAAACAGGTGGGTGGAATTTTACATAGTGTTGTTACAAGAAAAGAAAAGAAAAAGAAAGTGCTACAGAAAAGAGATCCAGAAGGAGAGGCAATCGCTATGGTCATTCTCTGCATTTGTTAGTTTGATGACTTTACTCTGGAGTGGGCTGTCTAATCATAGAAGAGTTGTTGAAGAGGCTTTGAAACGAAGTGTGGCATTGGTGACTCATCCTAAGACAAGTGGTTTCAGAAGGTTGAGAAAAAACAAGAATTTTGCACAGTAGAAAATGTAAAAGTAACAGCAACTAAAGAAGATATTGAAAGTAGTGCCCCCCCAAAAAAGAAGATATTGACAAAAATCCAAATGATGCAAGTATCCATCACCACCTCTTCATGATAAAGGGTATACATATTATGGTTTTTAATTTTCCATGTATGACTTTTTTATCAGACAAATTGTTACATATTGGTTTTCCAGATGTTTAGAGAGTGGTTCTTGAACCCTTTGCAAGAATTAGTTAAGTCACACAACCCAAGCCAGAGAGTGCAGTTGAGACAGGTACTAATCAATATGATGGCAATGCATACAAAACCTATGAAAGAATTACCTACCAAAATGTCAGTAATACTCTTAAAGGGCCATTATCCAATATGCCCACTCTCAGACTCAAAAAAACCCTCCTCACACTTGTCAGGTAAAGATTTTATGGTTGCACTAATAAATGGCCCTTGTAACTTGCACAATACATATATAATGTATGTAATAAAGCATGTTCTTACTTCTTAATATCATGATAGTGGGGATACCATACTATTACTGAAAATGTAACATATATGCAGGAATAAGCATCTGGGTGAAATGGATCAACTTTACATTTAGTAACCTAGAAAAGTTTGCAATTATAATGTTGAAACCATAATGCATTCAGATGCACACACAAGGAAAAAAGTAAATTTGTGCTGTATGATGCTGGACAGCTCATGCTTGTCTACCACAAGTTTGAGGCCAGAACAAAAACAAAACAGGAAAAAAAAAAAAGTCCTTATCATCAAAAGACCACCGAGAAATCCAAGTCCTATGGGCCACATTTTGTTGAACTATAATGGAATGGTTAGAATTGCATCATCAAATGGTGTGCTCCTATAGAAATAAGCCAACATGAAAATGATCCAGGACATGAACGTACAGGAAAATATACAAAGGTAGCAAAAGGGATGACAGCTATGACAAATATGTTAACCATAAATATGACAGGAGTGCCTAATGATGATCACAAGGAAATGAATAACATAATCAAGGAGATAATGCACCGGCTTCAACCATGACATTACGTAGGCAGAGATCAATCATGATCAGTAATATAAGATTTAGTGATCATGACAGTATGTAGGCAGGGGCTAATTGGTATATAAAATCTGTAGTAAAAGGCATACATCAATAAAAGAAAAAATATATATTTATCAAAAAAAATCCATCAAAAAATACGCATACATTAATATTGACCACCCCAGGGTTATGGCATCTACCATGTGGCTTAGCTTGGACCAGATTATTTCCCTTTGAAGGGAACCAGAGGAACCACTTTTTTCAACCTAATATTTTCCATTCCTCAGCTAATCAAACAGAACAGGAGAATAGGCATGCTATATTGGAATCTATAAAGTCGCTTCTCTTTGCTGTTATTAATAAATGAAAAAAAAAAAAGAGGAACAGAGAGTTTTAACTCCGAGAAATTAGCTCTACATGCTTCAAGCAATCAATCAAGGATTGTTACAAATTTTTATTTATGCAATGTCAATAAGCTAAGACCTCTTTATCTAAACTATCTCCATCCTCCATTGTCCCCACCGGTGGAATGGTTGCTGTGGAATGAATCCTTTTAATTATAGTACAACAGATTTTGGAATGAAAAATGACTAGGAGGTGAAGACAGTAATAGCACTTCAAGTAAGCTGCAAACGATCATTAACCTAACTAAACTAGAGGACCTAACGGATTGGAGGATATTTTATGCTACATTACAGACAAATTTTACAGTTTCTGATCTATGTAAATTCTGTATCAATCCCATTAAAACTCGACCGAGTAATAGAGTGGTAATTTTTCAAAACAATAGATTTTGTACTTTCCGACAACTAAACCTGTCCAACTGAGGACAGACAAGACTTTTGGAGTGTTCTTGGTTTCTGGAATAGTGCATTTCTGTATATGTTGCCTCTCTAGCTGCTAATTGATGGCTGCCTAAGTTACCGTCTTCCCAGTTAAGCATTAACCATTAGAAGGGGAAGTTGTCATCTTCTTCAAAGATAAAACCTGACTTAGTTCCTTGCACTAGAAAAGAAGCTCTATTGCCTACGCCAACACTAAAATCTACTTGAGCCAAGAAAGGGCTGCTACCTTCCCTTCTCAAAGAGTCAAAGGTGATTGTAGTAACAGAAAATCCAAGAAAGTTCCTTGATCTTACATTTATGCTGCTCCTTGGACATGGAAAGCTCAAGACCCGACACCGCAGAAAAGACTGCAAAGACCACAATCAGATATCCCTCAGGTGAGTTCTCAATTTCAAAACTTAGACGAAATCAACCCACAATAAAGGAATTGTAGGTACCAGAAATTGCAGGAGTGAGGACCCCATCACCAATGACCATGCATGTTCCAATCAAAGCCAGGAAAAGCAGCACTCTCTTCCACACCTTATGCTTCTCTAAGATGGGTTTTAACCTGCCGGGGGTATCAATGCCATCCTTCTTGTACGTCGATAGCTCCTCATCTGCAACCTGGCAATTGGGCAGGAAGCTCACCCTGGCGTGCCGGCACAGCAACGAATACAGCGCAAAAGTTCCGCCTTCGCCATTATCGTCTGCTCGAAGCACGATGAATACATATTTGAGCAGCGGTACCAGCGTTAGCGTCCAGAACACAAAGGACAACACCCCATAAATCTCCTCGTTGGTCTCTGAGTGTTGAATATCCTCTGCAAATGTACTCTTGTAAACGTAAAGAGGAGAAGTACTCAAATCCCCATATACAACGCCCAAGCTCTGATAAGCCAGAGTGAAAACCGTCGCCCATGATTGCTTCTGCTGCAACCACAACAAACAACAACAACAATACTTCCATCAAAAACACGCTCTACAGCACCTCACCTCAGTAGCGCGTATTAGAAAATATCCATCTCACCTTGACAGGACTCCCGTAAATACCACCTTCCAAATCCATGACGGGCTAACTCAAACTCCAAGAAAACCCATTTTCTCCATAACTTGAAGAGATTCCGAGAAAAAAAAATCCGGATAAATAAACGACCTTCTCAAGAAGAAATTAAGAACTTTGCAGTAACTGGAGAGAAAAACAAATTTTAAAAATGATATAGGGAACTCAGATTATAATTTTAGGAGTACAAAAAGCAGATGAACAACCATCAATGGCGGCACCTGAAGAACAAAGACGAGACTCCAGAAGCAAACACAGAAGAGAGTTTTGAAGCGTGGAGACTGGAGAGGGTGGTTGGAATTGAAGCAGACGATTATATGTTTCCCAATTCTCGCTTCACTCCTCAGTCTTCACTTGTTCAGTTCCGCTTTTCTTTTTTCTTTGCTTCTGTTAAATTTGTTCTCCTTCTCCCACTGGTTTCTTTATTTGGGTTACCTTTTCTCTGCGCCACTCCACTTGGCTCCATGAGAAAGTGGAGCAGAGAAAAAGGAAATGGAAGCAGGCAAAACGGGAACTTTTCCTTTTTTAACTTTTAACACAGTATTACGCCGGCTCTTTACTCTTGAATAAAACATGTTGAATTGTTGACTGGATTCTTTACTTTGTTTGTGGCTTGTGGTTGTGGGTGGGGAATACAAATATACAATACCAAGGCCTACGTCACCTTCACCTATCCAATCCACACCGTTGATTTGGAACACTATCGTTATCATTAGTTACTGACTGCACATTCAATCCACACCGTCCCCTCAGTCGGAATTCGGAAAGGTTGCCAAAACCAATTAGACATTTCAGGTAGAGCCTCCACCACTGGTGTTTGTGTAGTTGCGGCTTTGCGGGTAGCATCTGTGTGGAGTCGCTGCTCCCTTCAGATTCTCAGAACAAAAAGTCCGACTCTTTGAAAAATGGTTAACTGATTGCCAGTATCCATCAAAACCTAATTTCTGCAGACGTAACCTTCTGGGCTCCGTCTGAAATTGACTCCTATGTCAGAATGAATGAATATGGGGGGATGTAATGCCGAAAACTTGGCTCGGAGTCCCATCTCATGTCAGTTTAGATGCAAGGACGGACCCACCTGTACCCCAATTGCCGGACTTGTGGTAGGTTGATCACTAAGTGCTCTCAGGCTCAGCAGAAGAAGAAAACAAGAACTGGAGTCAAAGGTTTATAAGTGCATTTCGTGAAACAAAGAATTAAAGAGAGCAGTTGAGGCATGAATTGGATGTTTTAATGGGCAGAGTCGCAGAGTCAAGGTTTGTCAGTGCATCTCTTCGCTTCATTCGAATTCTGTGTAGGGTCCAAACTCCAAACAGGGGAGAAGTTTAACAGCTCACAATCCATTTCCTGATTAGTGCATTGAAGCTCAAAACCATTCAAAATTCCAATTATGAGAAGCTGAATCTCTTTGTGTTCGTTCATTTCTTTTTATATAATTGTTTCAAGTTTCATTAATATAATATAATTGTTTGTTCATTCCATGGACCCCGTTAAATCCACGAAGGAACTCAAAATCAAAAGAAACAAGAAGGTCGGCTGCTAGGCAAAGTCACCTTAATAAAGTTTATTTAAAAAAGAAGGGCAACCAATTACCTACTAATCAGTATCGATTCATGGTCATAAATGTCTGAATCAGTGATGATTTATAAAAAAAAAAAAAAAAGTAACTCTGTGACCGAATTAATCGAGTTTCTTGGACTCAACTCATTCCTACCTTATATTAACATGGTTACAATATTATAATCATTGATGTTGATGATGAGAATTAAAGTCGTTTCGCTGTTTGTTCTTTCAGATTCAGAAACTCGTTTGGGTTAAAGGAGAGAACAGAATCGTGATTGAAAGAAACATATGAAGAACAAAAACTTAATTAAAATAATAAAAAAACATAGCAAAGTCTTTTCTCTGAATTTGCACTTCTGCAATTTCATGTCTGAAAAGCTCAACTTGAATAAAGAAATCGAGAGACAGTGAGCGCAAAACCGAGAAGGTTCCAGGATGCTTACGAATTAAGTTGAGTGAAGAGGACACGTTGCTTTAACTAAGTGGGATTCCCACTGGCGAGTGATCGATCAGTCGCGTCCACGTCTCTATTTTCTGCCCTCTTTCTCAATCATACTCTTTGCCTGTGCTCTGGCTTTCAGCGAGATATGAGAATGAATCATTCGGCAACAAAATCCAGGTATCTGATCTGGATCCGATATTTTTGCGAGTGAAATATAATAAAGTAAAGAAACAGACAACTTATGTGACGACTCAATCATCCTTTTACGTCTGGCCTGGTGCATTTGCATTGGAAGATATATGTAATTTAAAAAGAAAGAAGAAAAACAAAGTCAAGAAAAAAAAAGATTCCAGATTTGCTTATACTTCTCTAACAGGTTTTCAGGTTTTGGGTATTGATGGTCGAACAGAACAGAATCGGAATGAGTGGTAGATAAAAAGAGTACTAGCGAAGAAACAACCTAGCTGAGTTTTCAGACAATTAAATTTGAACGTCAAAGTAACGCTCGGTAGCATCAAACAACTGGAGTAGTTTGAAATTCGAGCACGATAGCGCATGGAAAAGAAGCTTATAAGCTATCTTAAAATAATCTGTCTAGAAAATGAAGCTCGACGTTCAAAGTAACACTCAATTTCATCCGTTAGGGCCTCAACTTTCAATGACATATCACGCATATATCCTCAACTTTCAAAAACCAACACTCAATTCCATCCGTTACGGGACGGCTGAGCCTGTTCGCCAATCGCCAGTTGTTAAATATTAGAAGTCGGCTCAAGGTAATTTAGGTCCCGTTTGGTTCGTGGGAATAGAAGTCTAGGATCAGAATCGGAATGAATCATTCTGATTCCAACAATTTGGTTAGGTGGAATTGAAATCCCATTTTTGTTCATGATGGAATGGTCTTTCCCTCCCTTTTCCTTCATAATGAAATCAATTATACAATTGAAATCTCCCAAAGCACAAAGAGGTCCATCCTAATCCTAGCTACTAACAGTAGAAGAAATATAATAAAAAAACTGTTGGCACCCTTCAGAGCTAGGGTGCACTTAGAAACAACACAAACCATTCAGCAAAGCATGGATAATTAAGAATTTTCGCACAAATATAGTAAGTGTTATCAAATGGATGAAGCTCGGGCTTTGTTGGAAGCTCTGTCTCTAGCAACTCAGTTGTTGTTATCAAATGTGATATTTGAAGGTGATGCTGAAACCATATATAAACTCTTGTTGGTTGATCATATCGATCCAACTGTGGCAGCTTATTCATGTTTTAGCCGCTTGTAGGAGTTCTCTTCGACACCTTTCTAATTGCTTGGTGAATTGCGTTTGTCGCTCAGCCAATAAGCCTGCCCACACTGTAGCACAGAAGGGACTATCTCTGGGTCGGCCTTATACTTAGGTCTGCTTCTCCAGATTTTCTCATTCCTATTCTTGTAAGCGATTCTTCATCAAGCTAAAGTAATGAAACAGCCTACTGGCTTCTTCTCAGAAAAAAAAGAAAAATTAAATAAACAACTGAACCAAAACTAAAATTTTCGGTTCAGTTTCAATTACAACCAAATTTTCTTAATATATATAATACATTTATATTATATTGGTAATGCAAAATTTTCATCCAGAAACTGTTTCTGATGCAAATTTTGTACCACCCTTCTATGTCAATTCTCTCTTATATTAAGTGAGTATCACATCATCTTTCATTTATTTCCTATCTTACTTCACACAAATAAATAAGACAACCTCAAACTCAAATCTAAACCAAAAACAAACCGCATTTACACCATTGCAAAACAAACAATAGCCCTGAAAACTTCCTCTGAACTTTCAGTTTAACAGTGTAAAGATATTGCAAGATTCGTGATAATCAGATCTCAACTCTCTTAACTCTAAAGTGACAAAACCGAACAAATCCAAATTCTGTATTATGGATATGTCCCCATCCCGCTCGCTATCTGCTACTTGCTTGGACCATGGGTCATAGTTCATGTCTTTCTATGAAAACTTCTCTTTTTCTTTCACTGCAACCGCACTTTATAAGAGCGTGGTTCATCTTAGCCCTTGGAAAGCAAAGCTTTATTTAAAGTGAAAATTTTGCTCAAACTTTTATTATATTCAACCATTGATAATTACTCTATTTTTTGAATAATTGAAAAGACAATAGTACTCTTTGGTCAGTTAAACAAAACCCAAATTGTCATTTTTAATGATGCCCCTTCACTAAAGAAAAGAGCTGGTACTGCTGAAGAATAGATAAGAAATAGGCTGATTCCTTTTCTTTGAATATGTCCAGAAATCCAAAATCCTAAGCCATAAATAAAAGCTCTCAAAGTTTGATTGCAAGAGAAGGGTTTGACTGGACACGACACTTTTCTGAACCTGAAATTGTTCCTTAGATCACAAGTAAGAAAATAAATAGATTTTTTTTAGATAATAGCGAAGATGTTTTTGTCCGTTTAATTTTATATCCATTCAGTGAATTGACTGAAGATTAATTTTGCTTTTTTCTCAATTATTCTTTACAATTGAGATTAGGTGGTGGATGTATGAGAGAACAAATTATTTGACAAAAAACAAAACATAAAGGTGGTTGTATTGCTAGAGGAAGGAAAAAAAAAAGGGTTTAGTAAATATTAAGAAAACAGGAAATTATTTCTATGCTTTATTTTTTAGAGAGATATTCCCAATGCAAGGTTATAAAGATTGTTTAAAAGGTTTTGCATTGACTAAATCCAGTTTCATTTGTGAGATCTAACAATCAGACACCATTGACAGTTCTGCGTGACAGGATCTGCTCCTCACAAATGAGCGCCTCACACACACATCCAACATCTCCCGTGAATATTTATTAATAAGTACGAAAGATATTCCTAATAGGATGTGCGTGTGAGACACTAGTTGTAAGGAGCAGATCCTGTCTCCAGTTCTGCCATTAAATTGAACTTATATGGCCAATTCAGTGGGTCCCCTATTTCGGGAATAATCCACATCACCCACAAAATTCCTCCAAATAAAGAAAAAAGTGGGTCTATGTGGGGTATGTGGGGAAGCTAACTACTTTAGAGATGAGAATGGGACCTGACCAGCAAGTTTTCATATTTTTGCTTATTTTTCTAGGAGAAAGGGTAAGGTGGTTTCTTATTTAGGTTCCCCATCGTTCGGAAAACGATATCTGAACGACCCCAAGAATCTATTACGTGGCAAACAGTGACGGCCTAGACAAACCCATAAGCTTCTGAAACGTGTCCTATAGCTTCTACGGCTTACATCATCGCACGTTTTATGGATGGATTGGATAGCTATGCGGCACTGGCATTAAATACACAATCCTTTTTGCAGAGGCGTGTTTGAAAAGCAGTAACCAAACGAAAAAAAGAGCTTTCTCAACGATGTAGTGGTAGCCTAATAGGTGGGTTGCCAACTTGCCATTTGGAATTACCCGGTCAGACTCAAACACACGTGGTATCCTAATTGGGTGGGCCTTAAAACCCGGCCCACGGTCCATATTGGGGAATTGGGGATGGGGATCCCTTTCACTTTTCCCTTTCAGGCTTATTTATGTCGTAAGATATTCATTATCAACACATTCCCTTGACCCATCCATGCCTAAAGAAGTAAAGAGGCTTAGGTAGTGTTTGAGAACACTTCTAATAAATACTTCTTTTAAGAAGTAATTCTTTTAAGACATGGGACTATTGGTTTTTAAGTACTTATTGGTGTTTGGTAAAAAAGTGGAGCAAAAGTACTTTTTTTTTAAAGAAGTGCTTCTTTGAAAAAGTGACTTTAAATTGATTTTTTTAAAGTACTTCTCCAAAATAATCGGACGAACCAGTCCTTGACAAATTTGTATAATAACTAAAATAGCCCCGCAAGATTATACCTCCCCTTTCTCCACTCATTCAACCCTCAAACCCTAGCAGTAGCAGCAGCGCACCAGTTGCAGGTCCACCAGCGATGATTGGCGGTGAGGACCCGTGGCCGGTGGACCTACCATTTGGCTTCTTTCCTCTATGTTTTGAAGTTTTTCTTTCATTTAATCATTCCTTTTTTGTTTTTCTCTAACATGAACTCTATTCTTTGTAGATCTACTATGAAATCTACTGTTCGAACAATGACCGACGACAATAGGTTAGTTCTCTATACATAGATCTATTATCATGAAATCTATTGTTGGTTGCGTGAAATCTGAAATCCGAAACAAAGCTCAATCTCAGATCTCTGAAACATAGCTCGTAGCTCGATCTTAGATCTCTGAAACAGAGCTCGATCTCAGATCTCTAAAACAGTATAGGCACTCAACTCGCTGATATATTTTTGATGTTCGTGATATGGATTGACTGATATGTAGTGCAAATGTTTTGCTTGATCTCAGATCTCTGAAACTTCTTTTGGGGTGCATGGGTTTTCTGATTTCATCAGATGAAATGAATTTGTCAAGCCTTTATGGGAAAGGATTTATTTTACCTTGTTTAATGATCAAAATACTGCAATATTTAGATGGTTGGATAGATTTTTGGTGTTACTTGAATGTGAAACCTGTTTCCAGACGTCACACAGAAGTTTAATTAATAAGCTATCAAATCTATCATTTTGAGACCTTGCCTTGTTATAGATCAAAAGTGTATGGATGCTGGATGTGGATTTTATGCCTAGTAAGTAGATATGCAGAACTGATTCTCTTGGTCTAGATTCAAGTTTTAAGGTGAATGAGGCAGGAACGAATGGATGATCAATCATCTTTATGTTTACATCTTGATTTATTATTATTTATAATTATTATTTTTATTATTGTGATAAGTTTATTATTATTATTATTAATTGGATTAACATGGCAGCCCATGTGGGAGTTCATGTAGACTCTTAGTTGAAATGTATAATATAACATGTGAAAAATATTGTATATATATATGAGTGAAATGAGGGTTAAAATTGTCATTTGTATAAATATAAGCACTTACGGGGAAAGTAGCTTACCAAACATTCCCACCCCAATAAATACTTAAAACATAATAAGTGATTTGAAAAAGTGGGTTACCAAACAGCATAAAGGGTTATTAAAATAAGTAATTCTAACAAGTAATTAATCATCAAACAGGGCCTTAGATATTTTGCTTTGCGTCTGGGGCTATATGATGCATAATTATGGGATCAGGTCCCCAATAGTGTGCATCACACCATCCGTCCACCAGCTGTCATATAAACAAAATGAAGGGGAGTGGGGACCCATAGCCCATTTAAAACCCTTTGATCCCAGGAGAGACGTGTCAGTTCTTATTTCTTCCCAACCACTTCAAAAATCCTGCAGCAATGGAGACAGAGAGGGATGGAGATGGATTCCACCTAAGTATAGCTTATCCTCCTTGGATTAAAACCATCTAATTCCAAATTATGTATATATTTAGGTATTGACAAGGTAGTTTGAGGCTGGAAAGCCTCTTTACTTTTTATGGTCATCCATCTTCAATCCCAACAATTTCTTCTTCTTCTTTTTTTTAATTGAGAAAAGCTCTACTTTTGCAGCCTTGTCTTTTGCTTAGGATCTTGGGGCATATACAGTCACACATGCAAGCAAACAAAAAAAGAAAAAATCTTATGATTTGACTAGAGACTCCACTATTCATTTGAAGATTCTAGTTGGTACTGCTAATAAGGATCCATTGGGAGATGGATGTTCCAGTTTGCTTATTGACTAACCCCAATTTGCTTATTGTCGTTATTCAAGTCTTGTATGCCTGAAGCTCAGCCAACCTTTGATACCCAGAACAAAATCGTCATCGTTTTCTGATTTGGAAACCTGGAACTCTTGGTACCCATGATTTTAGTGCTATCAGTCTTCCTAATCTGCAACCACTGACATGAGTGCTTGTGTTAATGGGGTTGTTTGGGTACATGATGGTAATTGGGCGTGGACTTCCATTTCAGAGCTGGGACCAGTCTCCATAATTTGGGACCATTATGTAAGCACCACTGAAGACCAAGACAAATTCAAGAGCTTGACTATGGATCTTGTATGAGTGATCAGAATTCAGATAAGCCAATCCCAGATGGAGCTTATTAATGGAGCTAGTAATAATAATCCAGAGGTAAAGAAAGTATTTTTAGGCTAGAACTAGAACAGGATGGGGCTGACGATCATGATGAACATTTGTTAACCTTTTACCTCACCATGCGAAAATTAACACTAGGAAACACCAATCAGCAGCTTGGAGCCATGACAAGCACAAGCAATTAGTTGTACAGTACCTTGGTAAATGAAGAGCAAAATCTGGTTACCATAACACATGGATGATAGATGGACCTATTTGGTTTGGTCCCACCACCTCAACTGCCACATATTAAAAATGCTGATCACAACAACAATTAAATATTGTATTCAAGCAAAGGTTGAAGCCTGTGGTAATCATGGTAAATAATAAACTGTTCATCAAACTTGACTATGAGTGCAGAAAACAACAGAATGAATGAATTCAACAATAAGTTTCTTCAATAGAAAACGGATTTTCAGGCTACAAGATAATCTATCTATTATACACACAAAACAACACATGAAAATAGCATGGACAGAGAAAGTTACGTGTTTCATGGTATAATTTAGCTGTCTTGCACTCACTATAACTAAATGAGAGCTCTCCATGCGTGTAACCATAAAGCAAAAGCATTTCCCATTTAATGTGGATTCAGGGAAACATGCCAAAGAAAGGTCCTTGTAACAATTACATACTTCTCAGAGAGAGAGAGAGAGAGAGAGAGAGAGCAATGACTGTTAAAATTATCAAAATTGACAATAAAGGAGATGCAGCTAACAACATATGTTACGGTGTTCCTAAAACTACAACTACCAAGTCGCCTTTTCAATTACTTGTGGTATTGTCAGGTAAACCCAGACTTCGGCTATACCATATATGTCATCCCAACTCGCATTATATTCATGTGGGGAAGACTCATATTTGCAGCCCCCACTCTACAGTTCCTCCTTAGGAAGGCATAGAAATAATTTACAATCAGCTTCTTAAGGAACCAAGAATCCTTCCTTGCCCTCACATCCCCATGAGAAAGAAGATACGTAAATCCTGAATTCATGGCCTCTCGAAGGGCTGAAAGTTCATATTCAAGACTTGGGTCTTCATTAAATGACATGACACTAGATGGAAACAAGGATACGGGCTCCTCTGAGCTTAAAGTGTCAGTGTCCTCCATTCTTTGATCATGCATCAATGGAATCTGAAGTTCCTCGGCACCATTGACTGAGAATTCAGAGTCCCTTGACCTCAATAAAACACTGTCAAGCTCCTCATCTATGCCGTTCTCCAATGCAAGCTCCTGAGACTCTATTCTCAAAAACTTCTCAAGGCTCTCAACCAAAAGCTGTTCAAAGGCATGATGGTCTTCCTTTCTTACATCTTTATATCCATAACGGGCAATGCAGCGGAACATGTGGTAGTCCTTAGGACAGACCCTTCTGAACAGAAACCTTTCTTCTTGAGGCACGACCGGCACAGGAACATACTTGATGCATACAAACACGATTGTTGAATGAATTGCTGGAAGGCCGAGTAGAAACTGGCCAAAGACTGAAGGAATACCTTGGACCAGCTCATTGTACAATAAACCAATCCCTGGGACTCTGACAGTCCCTAGAGTGGAGCCCAATTCAAGTAGAAAGTCCATGGAGATCTTCTCCCTGACCTCACTCTGGTACTTCAGTACACTCCCATAATTCCAGGTATGCATCACACAAAGAAAACAAGAAGCAAAAGCAAGTGGAAGCCACCCTCCCTCCCTGATCTTTGTCAGGACTGCAGACAAGTAGATAAGCTCTACCATCCCAAAGACAAGTGGGAAACACAAAGCCAGGAACAAGTTGATCTGCCATATTAGAAGCATTACAAGTGTCACCAAGGCAGTGCTCACAATCATGACACCTACCTCTGCGATGCCTACAAGAAAAGCTTGTTTTGCATCAGTACACATCATTTTTTTGACAGTAACAAACACCCCATCTTTCCTGACTGAATAAAAAGGGATAACAAGGAACTTCAATGGAGAATTTATGTCACAGCCCATCATTAGAAAATACCGTATGCATTGGCTATATCTGTGGTGCTCCCAAAAGTAGCAACAACTAAAATGCACGTGATCATCAGGAACCAATTGATGATGGGGATGTAGATCTGACCCATGAGTCTCCTAGAGGTGTGAACTATCTTCAGCCTTGGGAAGCATCCAAGAGCCATTGATTGTTTGATACACGAAAATGTAGCAGAAATCATAGATTGACTGGCAATCATGGCAGCAAGTGTGGCTATCACAAGTACAGGCCAGAATAGACCATCTGTCCATCCACAACATATAGACATGAGAAAGGTTAAATTAAATGATCATGGCAGATACATTTCCCAAGAAGTTCATCTTAAAGAGTTTATAGCCAAGCTGGGCAAACATGGGTGTGCTAACAGTTCCTTGCAGTGCATACCAGGGACAGAATCATAGAATATTCGTTCTGCAGAAGATGGATATCTCATTAGATATGCAGCTTGGCCCATGTATGCCAACATAAGGCAGGGAAACACCACAAAGGAGAAGGCAATCTGTGAACACCATAGAGATTAGAAAATAAAAGCTGGAACTTCCATGGAACTTGGTGGTTCACATGAAAGTGATCATCATACACAGGTCAATTAGTGATACTCACACAAAGAATGTGGTTGGTGGGGGGATAGAGAGAGAGAGAGAGAGAGAGAGAGAGAGAGAGTTGAGGGATTGAAAATATACTTGTATAGATAAAACGGAGAAATGGCCTAGATCAGCAAACATTGCTTCAGCTCCTGCAGCAACTATCAAAATAAAAATTGTGTATCGGGAAGAGAGGAGTATTTCGTAATGATATCAATTGTCTATTCTGATTCTGATATCTACAACTGTTTACATGATTGCATAGATGGTAATATACTACAGGCTACACGCAATGGAATTGATAGCTTGGACCAATCTATGCATATGGTATTAAAACACATGAAGCAACATAGCTAGCTATCCAAGAATAAAGTCATGTATGTTTCTTTAAGGAAATGGAATAAGAGATGTGTATTCCTGGCTTGCTTCACTGAGGAGAATTCTAAAATGTCTCAGGACAGGTTTGACACTATTGAGTCTTTAAGAAATTTGTCAAAAAGAAAATGATATACCAGCTGAAGTGTTACACACTCTACATCTGCAAGCATGAGAAAGTCAGAACCATCATTTAATAGGCCTTCAAAAGGAGATAATTTTACCAGAAACCAACTCAACTGGAACTACAAAGATCTAACCATCATACATTCCTTCAATATAGCCAGAAATAGTGATTGAACAATTAACAAAAGCAGTACTGCATCAAGATGGTTATAATCATCAATGGTTTTATTAGAGAAGATGAAAGAGGAAGCTATGGAAGAAAGCTTTGTGGTACAACTGGATGTATTTAAAATTAAGAGCAGGGAATGGGTAAACGCGGAAATATAAAACAATAAAAAACATTATTTAGATTGTTGAGCATGCAAAATAGGCAAACCCCTAGGAGATTCATGGGTCAGATCTAGATCCCCATAACCAAATCATGTAAAGAGTTCTTCCAACAAAACAAGCACATAAAGCATTTGAGCAGTCCAAAAGTTAGGCATACCAGTAATGCACAAAACGCAGCCACCTAGTGCTGACCATGCTTCTGCAGTGTTCCTCTTGAAGAAGTAATATATATAAGCTGGATTGAATGCCTTGAGAACCGTAATATCATGCTTAAATAAGTTGTACATTCCAATAGATCCCAGACAAAAGAACCAAAGTGCCAGTATAGGCGCAAACATGAAACTCACTTTGCTAGTCCCAAACCTCTGTATGCTGAATAATCCCACAAGGATTACAATGGATAGGATAACCACAGCATCTGTAAGCAACATGAATCAAATTAGTCAAATTACAGGTGCATAGATACTACCCACAGGTCCCTAACTCTTGGCCTCTTGCACTCATCATGTTAATGAGAGCAATCGAATTGATGTTCCATAGCCAAAATTTTTATATCAATTGGACAGTGTTAACCTCCTAATTGTAAAAGTTCTCTTAGAAAGCTGCACTCCTGTAGTCCCTCCAAGAGAAAGTGATTGATCAGATAACTGGGTAAGTACAATTTAGGGGGTGATCATTTTCAGCCTGGCCCACACATATTTATAAATATTCTATTTGTACAATTTATATATTCTATTTGTACATATGCATATATATAAATATTATAATATGACACCTATAATACATACTAGCTAATAAGTGTTTACATGCTTTGCACATGGCAATTTATGATAATGATGATAGTAAATAATGTGTTTCCAAAATTTCTACATTTTTTATATTTCTATGTCTATAAAATACTATTCTTATTTGCCACGCTTAATTTTGTTTATGATGAGATGTGTCCAAATGTTTCCATTTTTTTTTTTTGTATTTTTATACTTTTGTGTGTTTTTATCATTTTGAATTTTTATATCCCAACTTGACACATTTGACCAGAAAGGTTGAATTTTCTATCCACCACCAAAAAGTAAAACAATTTCACTTTTGGGTTAGCTTTAAATTTTGTATTTTATTTCCATATATTTTCTATAGAGTTTCTATATTTTTTTCATATTTTTTGTATTTTTATATTTTTATTATTTAATTATGAGATCAAGGGTTGGTACATATGACCTAAAAGATTAAACTATTGACTTGCCACCAAGAAAACAATTACATTTTTTAGTCAGTTTTTAATTTTATATCTTATATCCAACATTAATAAAAAACAACTACTATTTATCACACTTATTTTTCTTTAATATGATTAATATAAAATATTAGATAAGTGCCTAAGTGCTTTTTTACAAAATTTCTGATTATCACATAATGTTTTTGTATTTTGTATTTTTTTTTTACTTTAATTATGATATCAAGGGTTGTCACATTTGACTCAAAATGTTGAATTGTTGATTTGCCACAACAACAATAATTTTTATTTTTGGACTGGTTTTAAATTTATATTTCATTCCAAAATCAATAAAAATATTATTATTTATCACACTTACTTTTCTTTAATATGATTAATATAAAACATTAGCGGTGTGCCCAATTTCCTATATTTTGTATTTATTTTTATTTGAAAAGGTCTTTTTATTTACTTATGACATCATGAATTGACCCATTTGACCCAGATTGTTGAATTGCTCACTTGACACTAGGATGGAACAACAGTTCCATTTCAGGTCAATTTTGAAAAGCATGTATTTTATATCTTTAAAAGTATTAAATATAAATCTAATTGATAGAACTTAATAGTGAAAAATAGCTTAAATATAGGATTCAATGAGAGAATGGGAGTTAATACCCTAAATATTAAATTGAGGCCAAGTTTGGGAGTGGCTTATTTGAAAAATAAGTGCTTAAAAACAAGTGCTTATTTTAATAAGAACTTATGAGCATTTGGTGAAAAAACATTTATTTTAAACAGGGATAGTATGGGTATTTTAAAATGAAGTGGCAGGCTAAGATAGGCCAAAAAAGAAATAAGCTCTTAAAAATAAGCCCCAAAAATTGGGATTCTCAAATGAGTGCTTATTCTCAGAATAAGCACTCATTTTGAGATTATTTCCTAAACGCAAATAAGTACTTATTGGTGTGGTCCCGGCCCAAAATAAGTGCTTATTTGAATAAGCACTCCCAAACTTAGCCTTAATGAGAGGAAATTGAATGAGAAGAAATATAGTAATTCAAATTACATTTTGTGCCCTCACAATTAGAGAGGAACCAAATTCAAATATTGGGGTATTTTAGTCAAACAAAAGTTCCACACTCTCATTCACACTATTAATAATATATATAAATATATATTATGGAATTTAGTATAAAATAATATATAATTCACATTTTATAAATAAAAGTCATAGGCCCAGAACCCAGCACGGGCGCAGCCCATGATCACCCCTAGTATAATTGCTTTAACCTTTTACAACAAGTATTTATCAAAAGCAATATACCAACATATTGCAGTAGATAGGAAATAGATAAAATTCCAATAACAACTACAACTTCAATTTCCACAAAAGTATACTCTAAGAAAGAGAATTATTTCTTGAAGAAAGCAATAGATTTACCTACTTGTATCAAACCCAGGAATTTGACCTTGTAGGCCACTCACTGAGGACATTACTGCAACATAAAAAGATGCACTAGTAAGATTCTAAGAAACTTGCATGGAAATAGCATTTACGTTCTTACATAATTGGTAAACATAATCATAGTATCACCCTCTTATATCAATATTATTCTGAAAAGCAATACAAATTTGTAAGGGCCAATTTGTTTGGTGTTTTGATTCAATCACCTTCTACCAGTTCAGTGGTTCAACAATAACAATCTTTGGTCTGATTTGGTGATGCAATTCACCACGGTCTAGGGAAGCACAGGAGAAAAAGATTTTTTTTTTTGGGTCTCTTTCTCATCCTATGGACAGTATTTTATCCACTATTACTTCTTTTAAATCAGCAATAGATCAAAATAGCTTACTAATACAAAAGCTAAGAAAATATAAAAATCTAGTTTCCAAGAGAAGAAAAATAAACCTTATACTTTTCACATTAATGTAAGCCAAACGGGAAAATTTTTTTTTGAGAAAAAAAGTTTCACAGATACATTCCATTAGTTGTACAGGCATAAAATGTATTCAGATCCAATACATAAAAAGCTAATTATCTTGGTAAAACCATTCAGATCCAATACACAAAATATATTGAGATCTAATTATTGAAAAAACCATTATTGACAAGTAATAGTTTCCATCACTTTATATGATTAAAAGTAATACAAAACTGAAGCATGAAAAAAAAATATGAAAGAAATATGAAATCTTATTAAATTCCTCTCAAAAAAATGAAGAAATATGCTCACCAGTAACATGAAACATACAAAGGCAAGCCATTTTACAATCAAAATAATAGTTTACTATAAAATCTAGACTAACTTGGAATAAGATATAAGATAGAATATGCAGTTTGGCAAATCTAAATGCATACAGATGCATTGTTAAGGCTGTATTTTAACAGTAAATATATTGCAGTCCTTAAAATTAATTCTACACAACCATCCCTTACAGATCAGACTACGAAGATTAATACCTCCCAAAGAAAACCAACCAAGCAAGTTCTTTTTTATTCAAGGATAATGGCATAGAATAATTATTTTCTTGTTATATGTAAGTTTTTTAATGTTTCTTAGGTTCTGGATCTGTAGTTTTATGTTATTAACCACCCTGAAGTTATATGCTTTTCCAATCTCTCCTTGATCTCTCAAAACTTCCCTAATATAGATATTTTTGAAGTAAACCATTTTCACAGGATGGTATTTCCAACAATATCTTAATTCTGGACCTTGCTGACATGCACATATGCACCACTGTGCTGGAAATCCCTTCTCTTTGTTGTATAGATGTGCATGTTCTCTGCACCCCTTCCAAGACCCTGGATAGCTGGGGCCAACATTGGGTAATGACCCCTTATGATCTCTTCACCCACAAGATACAAATATCTAGGACAGAGTGGATTACATATAGGTCAAGTATAAGAGAATAACTTTAGAAATTCAAGGTTGCATCAGAAACTTTCACTTCTCAGAAAATAGTTTTGGTTGGACTCGTGGAGAATCCTATACAATAGATTTTAATAAAAATGTATTGATTTTTTTTCAGCATTAGGATAAGAAGTAAGAATAAATAAAAAATAAACTTGGCTATAGGTTTGAAGGAATTTAGCTGCATGCAGAGAAGACCATCTACAGCACCTTAAGAAGAAGTGATCTGTTGCATGTTGAAGGAACTTTGTGTTCATTTCAGGACTCAAAAATTGACTTGAAATTCATGCATTAAAGTCCTTAAATGTAATAATTAATAATTAACCGTAGAATAGCAAAAATCATATTATAATAGCACTATATTAGTCAAAGAAAACAATAATCAAAATTAAGATTAAAAACTCAAGAAAAAATTGTAGGAAAGACAAATGAAGTCTGAAAAGAATTTTGGATAAAGAGGGTAAAACATCAAACTTCTGTTTTTGATCAAGAATTCAACAATGATCTGACAAATCGCCTTGATGGGACTAGGACCACCAATAAACTAGCAAGTAGCAAGTTAGCACTTGACCATGAATTGAGTCAGCAGCACAAAAGAAAACTGCAAACTAAAAAATAAAAGGCTGTAATTTTAAATTCCATCTACCACGTTCCACATGTTATAACTACTACACGGAGAATGGTGATCACACAAGCCATTACAGGATAGATTTATCTTCCAATTTTAGAAAGACATCAGAACCACATTATGGTAAGTTTCATTTGTAATAAAACCTAAAAACAGATGAAAAAAAAAAAAAACAAAGTTCTAATCAAAAAGAGAAACCTATTAAACAAAGGCCTCCTAGCTTTTAAATTCATGCACTCTGAATGTTGACAGAGCAAAACCCAAGAATATTTTGGTAAAGCACATAGAGCATGTAATACAGATATGGTTAATGCCAGGAAAAGCATGCGCATTTAGCATCTCAATTTTTACTTGGGCCTGGCATTCCAATATGTGAATTTAAACGCACAACAGGTAAGAATTACTTTTCCTTGGTCCATGAAGTTGGCAACAAGGAGCTTGTTTGCCACCAAAGCAAGCGTTCAGACTAGTATCAAAATTATTAAGAAGGAATGCCTAATATCAGAGTTATCAATAAAAGAATATCCAATATCAGCATTGCATAACAAGCAAAAAAAAGGAAACAGCAATATACCTGACATCGCTGGGGTTAGAATGCCATCCCCTATAATCATGGAAGTCCCCATCAGAACCAATAGCAGTAGAAGGGTCTTCAAGGAAGATCTCCTTTCCAAACCCTCCTTTATATTTAGTGCCCTTTCTAACTCGGGAGTTGGCAATTTGAGCTTAAAACTAGAGATATGTTCATCAGTCTGCTGCCTATTGGGAAGTAAACTAATATTTGCATACCTGCAAATCAATGAATATAATGCAAAAGTGCCTCCTGCAGTAGCAATCATCATTTGGTTAACAAACATGTGGTCAAACAGTTTTTTTTCCTTTTAATTCCTTGCATGGTTCATAGAATCATAATTCATAAAAATGACAAAAACAAGGCTAAGATATAACTCAGGTTTAAAAAATCATACCTTCCCCATTATCATTAGCCTTGAGAACTATGAAAACATATTTTGCAAGAGGAAGAAGAGCAATTGTGTACATCACTAGTGATAAAGCTCCCAAGACATCAACATCTGACTTTATTGGCACCTTGCTGAAAACATCACTGAAGACATATAAAGGACTTGTGCCCAAGTCACCATAGACCACACCGAGTGTTTGGAATGCCAGTGCAAGTGTGCGCCAAATGGATAGATCCTAAGCCATAAAATGTACATTTTTCATAAAAGAGTAGTAATAAATGCTCCTAACATGGCTAAACTTTCTATTACACAATCAAGCGAGAAGCAATTGTCAAAATTATTTGTTTTAACATGTGAAAGACCAAATATGACAGATATACTTGAGATGGACTTTTACTAAAATAGAAGGTTTTCATTACAATATTAATTTCATGTTGTAGTATTTTTCAGATTTATGTTGCTTCCAGATCTATGTAGTTAGACCAAAAAGGGAAAAAAGATGTTGCATTTTTTGTGTCACTCAAATCAACTTGACAAAATCTCATTCCAACCATCTGGGGCTTCTTTTTCTTATTCTTGAGTGTCGTACTACCATTACATATCAAAATAAAATGTAGCAATGTCATATCCAGGAAAGAGGCTAGACATTTATTACCTGGGCAAACCTGCTACACCAAAATGCCCTTTATTTTAGGTATTAAATACCATTATTGATTTACTTATATAAACATTAATCCATGCAAGTATTAAACATAAAAAAAAGGGTAAGTGAATAAATAGATTGACTGATAATTCGCATAAATTATAAATTATTAACACCTGAAAACAAGATAAATTACAAATCAGAATTTTATCCTAATAAACAGATCAATGTGTTCAATATGTGTCAATGCATGTCCAACATAATGATACTTGGACAAATATAAACAAGAGCTTGCTTTTAGACAATGGTATCCTTCCTAGAAGACACATTTCCAATACATCATATAAATGGTCATAACAAACATGCAATTGGTTCACAACTCTTTAATTTGTAAAAAGACTTATCACAAGCCCTGAGATCAAAATTCATGTTGACCAATTTACATGGCCACAAGTATGTATATTTAGGCTTTAGAGTATCTACCATGGCATGAATTTTCTTTTAAGTGGAGGTATCAATTGATAGTTCAAAATTATCCATGTATTCACTGTCATTTTTTTCTAATGTTAACTATTAATTTGCATTAAGAGAGAGAAAAGTAATATGCAATGCCCAACAGCTCTAAAAAAGTGAGATTGGGGAAGGAAGAGACCAAGTAAATAACAAGCAAAAAACATACAAATATATACAATAAACAATCCCTATGCTGGTAAAGAAGACCCCAAATACCGGGCACTTCCTTACATCCCCTCCAGCAAGGCCTGGTAGGAGACAATGGCATTTAATCCTTGTCAGATCACCACTTCTTAACAGGCCAGAGAAAGCTAGGATCACAACAGCTATAGCTATACATGAAATTCTTATAAATGTAGGAGCAGGACAAAGAGGTGGTTTATGGGATGCCTTCAAATCAGAGTCCGGATCTCCTGCCCATGTTAATCGCAGTCACACATGGAGAACATCTCATCCTCCACATAGTATTATGCAGGGGGAGATGTTCCCAATTCGGGGGGGGGGGGGGGGTGTAGTGTATTGTGGGTAGGCGTGGGCAGGAGATCCGGAGTCTTCAAATCAAAGGATATAATCTTTGGCACTACAGGAGCAATCCACAAGACCTTGTATTGGAGGAGGGGGAAAAAGAATGGCCCAACCACCAAGAGAAAGGGATGAAAACAAAAGGGAAGGAGATAAATCACCACTGGACACAGAAATTCAAACTTAACCATCAAATCCCTCAGAGGAAGTGGAAACATATTTTGATATGCTCAAGAAGGAGAATAATGCTATTACCTCAAAAGCCCCCCAGACCCATCATAAAAACCCAGGTTCTGAGAAAGACTAGATAAACAAATAGAATAACACCCACTGATTGACCCAGAAAATTGGATATACAATACGTCCTTGGAAACATTTGACAAAGAGGCAACTGGCAAGCTACCCCATCAAAGTCATCCCCAATCCCAGTATCCAGCCTTATCCTCCAAGAGCATATCATACCAGACAAGTTGTAATAAAGTAAGAAGGATCAAACGGAAGGCTTTTCTTGGGGGGATGCAATAGAAACCCTTCCCTTCCATGATACACAAAGCCGGTATCTTTTCAAGTAATCCAAATATATGCCAAATATAAGTCATCCCAGAACAATTCAGACTAAGCAAAAAACTAGCACACTTTCAAGTAATCCAATGGCTTTCATAATGTTCAAAGGTAAAGTCATCTGGAGAGCACAGAGAGGATATGCATTATTGGCATATTTTTAATAAAGTTAGATTATTCATGTTTAGGGGGCAAGTATTGGATTGGTTGGAGAAATACTTCTTTATGAAGGATAATGCAGAGAACCTTGTCAAAGACCCATCTCATTATCGTGCTCCACTTTTCAGATTATTCTTGAGAAGTTGAGATATCAATTTCACAGAAAGGTCTTGCTCCTTTTCTACAATGTGCAGAGGAAAAAGGATTTGAATATTTAATGTTGGAAAGAAATTGTATCTAATTAGATTTCTTCATATTGTTAAGCACGTTTACAGGAAGATCACCATAACTCGTTAGTCTCGGAGGATGAATTTAGATCCTAGGTCATAGACCAGTGTCTGAAGCATATGCATATAAAGATGCATTTCCAAATTGTCTCAACTAGGACTTCTTATTTTCAAATAAATTCCATGATTTCCATTATCATGCTTTCGAATAACTTGCTAAACTACTTATCAAAAAAATAACTTGCTAAACTAATATGCCATGCAAGAAAGAGTCAAACAATGTGAGAATAACCTCCAAAGAATAAAGGAGTTGTCGTAATTCTTGAAACAGCTCAAACCCTCTTCTCATTAATGGTGAAACACTTATCTCCAGAGTCATTGGATGGTATAGGCCATTTTATCGGAAGCATACGTTTTTTCTGTCATTTCTGACCTTCCTTACTCATTTCATGACACTTTCCACATTCAAAATGAATATGTTGCAAAAAGAAGAAGAAACAATAGTAAAGAATGTGGAAAGCGAAAACACCATCAGTACTTCAATCAGCATATGCTCTCGGATTTCTCCTTTTGTTCTCTGTTCTATATTGTTTCATGGGTTTCCTGTTCCAACACTGAATTAAAAATAAAAGAAAAGAAAGAGTTGCTGTGACACTGAATTCAACTGAACTCAACTAAGATTTGTCCCGACTATATGGGTCGGTAACATGAATCCTGTTCCACCACTATACTTCGTTGAGTTCGTCCAGTGCCAACACCAACAGGGGAGGGCGATAAAAGAGAAAAGAAAAAAAATATATGTATGAAGTATGAACCAAGTATGCTACCTTATGGTGATCACGAAAATTAGATACGTCCGTTGCTTCAACGTCAAGAGAATCTATTCTATCGGGCTTCCTCAAAAGTCTTCTTCTAATATGTCCATGTCTTTCCCTGTTCGCCTCCTCTTCGAGCAAGGACCATGGAAGTGACTCTGAATCAAATTCGCTTCCGTCAACCCATCTGGACTCTGAACCCAGCAGCCTAACGCTCTCCTCAATTTCTCCTTCTTCCATTTTGTTGTTGTTTTTTTTCCGCAATCTCAACAAGAATGGACCAACAATCTCGTGTGGTCTCAATAGTTTATTGCATTAACAGCCGATTAAAGATGATTGGAAGAGGATGTTGCTGCCAAGAAAACCAACAAGCACCACCGATGCTTATTATTCTTCCTGCATTTCCAGTAGCGACGCATCAAAAAAGCTTCAATATTTTTGATGCCTCTATACACTCCTTCAACCGGCAACCAAAACCCAGTTGCAGAAAAACATCGAAGTCCCTCTTTTTTCTTCTATTTTCTTCGGATTAAAAGAACCAAAAGTTAGAGATTTTCTGGAGGTTCTTCCAGCCCGTTTTCTCAGACAAGCATCAAAACCCAATAATCGTTAAAGGAGTGGGTTCGTTCTTCTTCCTGCGTTACTCGAGGTTTGGAAAACTCTGTCGAGCTCTTGCAGAACCAAAATGCAAATTGCAGCTATAGTATTTGGTGTTATTTATTTACCAGAACACCCTCCTTGCCAATCCGAATTCTTCAAATCAACAATCGAATGGTATACAGACAGCGATACCCTTTAAAACGTTACGGGGACCTTGGACCCACTCTGTTGTCGGATTGTGGCCTTTCATCTCGCATCGAATTTATTCTACAACAGTTAAAACGTCATATCCCCGCCCTCGGTGTCTCGTTGATGCCAAACAGACGTAACGCCCTCCCACGCGGCACTATGGAAATGTGGTTTTACGTGTGGTGTGACAAAGGAAACCACGCAAGGCGCAAGTTATCAGACGACGGACGAGAGTCATGGCCCCTAAATTGCTTCTTGGTCACCAAACGACCTTCCACGAGAGTTGTCGTCGGGTCACAGGCTTAGTCTTATCTATACTTGGCAGGCTTACTTTAAGGGACACCACCGTCATTTTCGCCGGTAAGATTTTTGGGAGAATTAATGTCATCTTCAGGCAGACCACCAAAAGCTTAACGTACTCTTTGAGGATGGGTGGTCGACCTCCTTGGGTGCCTAACATTGGCACTCCTAGACCTTCATCCCTTGCAGGGCGGCCCTGGTTAATGGCTACCAAGGTCCTCATGGGCACACACATGCTCATGGGGACAGTGTTGGACCGGCACTACGCTGTCGACACTCAAGGGAGGCTTGACATGCGGGCATGGCTCAAGCATGACCCTTCACCACACCAACCCCTTGCCCAAGCTGAGTGAGCTACCCCGTTGCCTCTAGCGCACGGGTGTGTTCCGGCTCAAGCGGTTGCCTATCAACATGGCACACAGGTGCCTATCATCATCGGCATACAGGAAACCCTTCACATCGGTGCCAAGTCACCTCTTCAACGCACAGTCGCCTTGCATTATGGTTGTCCCCCTTTAGCATGTAAGCGTCGCCTCCCATGGACCGGTCTGAGCCAGCCGAGTGCCCCGGCCATTGGACTTGAGGTCATGATCCAGTGCTACTAACCTTGGTGGAGCCATCCCATCGGGCAACTCTTAGCCTCTAAGCACATAAAGGCTTGTCCTGACCTACCTTGGCCTGGACGCCACACGGGTTTCTTCTGTTGTAGAACTACCCCCGTGACAGTTGGTATCAGAGCGAGCTAGCCAATTGTTGCCGCAGTTGGTTTTCAGCAAATTAGCCCAAAGCTAGTTGAAGTGGTCATCACGACAAGCAGCACATTGTGGGGTGCGGTCCCTAGGCACTTCCACCCAGGATCGAGCAGAATTTCAGATCAGGCCTGGCAAGAGGTCACTTCATTGTTCGTGTCCCCATTCCAATGACCCTAAAACAACTTCCCTTTCGGAGGCAGACACATTAGTTGTTGTCCTCATGCGGGGGCAGACGCGTGAGCCTTGATAGGAATGTGGGTACACTGGCCGTTGGAGCATGGCGGCTCTACACCGGCAAAGTATTATGTGGACATGCTCAGTTCAAACAGGTGGATCACTTGCAGCAGCGAAAGCGCATCACCAAGCGAGTGCATGTTTGGCAGCTCATGGGTAAAAGTTGCCACACTCGCGTTCAAAGCGGTCAGGTCTCCTTGAGGCAGCAGCAGTGGGCCCCCCTCGGAGTGAAGAGGTAGTCCGAGTCGGCGAGGCGAAGCGTAGTTTCGAGGGCCAAAAGAGCATAAGCCATGGCTAGGTTTGAGTAACCCGAATCAACGAGGTGAAGTCTGCAGGCCAGCATGGTGAAAGGGTACCCAGGTCATCGCCAACATGAGGAGTAGACCTATCAGCGTGTTCGGTAGCATCACTGAAAAGCTACCAAGAAGACGGTCGAGCCTTTAGGTAAGATGATACATGGGGCGGACCTCCGCGAAGCACCACATCCAATTTCTTCGAGGACCCTTCTTTCACAGTTCAACGGCATAGCCATTGCGCGGTTTGAGTAAACTCAACGCTGGGGTTGAAATCTAGGCAGGCCAGCATGGTGAAACGGTTTCGTCCCCATAAATGGACACCAACATAGGCAAGACCCGGGTTGGCCAGGCGAGCCTTGGAACTGTCAGTGAAATGGATGGCGCGGGACATAGACGCTCATTCACGAAGAAGACCATTGTCGAGGACGACAATGGATTGAGTGGGGGAGCCTGTTACGGTCTGACACAGGCTTAGCCTTGCCTATGCTTGGCAGGCTTACATTAAGGGACACCACCGTCATTTTCGCCTGTAAGATTGTTGGGAGAATTGATGTCATCTTCAGGCAGACCACCAAAAGCTTAACGTACTCTTTGAGGATGGGTGGTCGACCTCCTTGGGTGCCTAACCTTGGCACTCCTAAACCTTCATCCCTTGCGGGGCGGCCCTGGTTAATGGCTAGCATGGCTACCAGGGTCCTCATGGGCGCACACATGCTCATGGGGACAGTGTTGGATCGACACTACGCTGCCGACACTCAAGGGAGGCTTGGCATGCGGGCCTGGCTCAAGCATGACCCTTCACCACACCAACCCCTTGCCCAAGCTAAGTGAGCTACCCCGTTGCCTCTAGCACACGGGTGTGTTCCGGTCCAAGCGGTTGTCTATCAACATGGCACACAGGTGCCCATCATCATCGGCATACAGGAGACTCTTCACATCGGTGCCAAGTCACTTCTTCGGCGCACAGTCGCCTTGCATTATGGTTGTCCCCCTTTAGCACATAAGCGGCGCCTCCCATGGACCGGTTTGAGCCAGCCGAGTGCCCCAGCCATTGGACTTGAGGTCATGATCCAGTGCTACTAACCTTGGTGGAGCCATCCCATCGGGCAACTCCTAGCCTCTAAGCACATAAAGGCTTGTCCTGGACGCCGCACGGGTTTCTTCCGCTGTAGAACTACCCCGTGACAGTTTTTCACCTACTGTTCTTCGTCTCTAACACTCTAACTGCAATTGGTGGAGGCCAGATCACCTAACATGGTGGATCCCATTTTTATAGTGGGTGTCGATATATAGTGTGATATGATGTTGATAGAGAATTGGAACAATGCTTTTCATACGGGGGCGCCTCACATGCACATCTATCATGCATTGGAAATATCTCCCGTAAATAATAACTTATAAGTAGAGAAAGCATTCCCAATGCATGGTATGATGTACGTGTGAGGCGCGACGTCCAGTGTGAGGAACGGATCCACTCTCCATTGGAAAGTGTTTTATTGGCAGATGATCCCAATTCCAATTGATGATGGTGAGAGTTAAAAGAGACCATGTAATGTGCAGTAGTGAAAAGTAATGAAGTATTAATCATTCATGTCTCATCCCAATTATATAATTCAGCAATAAAATATTGTTTTATCAATTTATTCTATTTAAAATCATATCGCTATTAAATTATTAATGATATACGAAAATGCAATATATGAAAAGTAAGTACATCTCATTATGATTACGTGTTAATGTGTTATTAATTGGGCTGGTTTGGGTTAGGCTTGAGCTTGGTTGGTTACTATGCCTCTTCTAAGTTTCGAGGCATATTGATATCCACTCTGGATTTTGGAGTCAACCTATTTTAGTCCATATCTTTCTTCACAGTTTTACTATTATTGGCCTAGATGGGCATTTCTTCCGGTGATCAAGAATTACAATCATTATCATTATTAATCAAGTCTTATTCCAATTATATGAAGTCGGTTAGGAGTGTCAATGAATCAAAATTGGATTTGGATTGAACCTTATTGCCAATCAAAATAATTTGAACAGATTGGACATACTAATGACACATATTACATTGGACTAGGCCAGTATTTATTGGATTGGATTGGATTGGATGTGATTCATTTATAATGGTTTTATATTAGATTATGTCTAATCAAATTAATATCCAGTCCATTGGCATAAGATAAGAGTAAGGGTGTCAATGGATCAGGTTTGGGTTAAGCCCAATCTAAATTAAAACCAAATTGAACTGTTTGAACGGCCCAAAATTCCAAATGGTTTATAATGATCTAAAGTATTCATCCAATTGGACTATAATAGACTGATACTGGACCGGATCGGATTGGACCAATATCCAATCTATTGACAACCCATTATTAAATTATTGATGCTTAAATCATTTCTTACAACTTCTATTCATGTCCACCCTTAATCCTTTTTAACGTGCAAAACTAAATGATAATGGTTTTTTTTTTCCAGCTTCAAATGAACACTCGTGCATGCAACCGTGGGAAAAGGTATTCTTCTTTTTATCTAAAAATTTGAAAAAATGGAATATCACCTAGCCTTTGACTTTGTCCTCGCATATTCTCTTCCCTAATCTATCTAGACACTAAGAAGCAAAAATAGTTTACTGATCACAATAACCATTGATTCTAACTTCTAGTATTTTTAATAAGAAGGGGGAATATTATATTAAAGCTCCTGAGGATGAAAATCAGTTGATACATCATCAATAACTGCACTTAAGAGTCATGTAGGCCAGTGCCTTTTTTTGTTTTTTGAAAATGCTCCAAGGCTGATCCATTCAACAATTATTCAGTTATATTAGATTCCAAAGAAGGAATCAAAAAAGTAGGTGCTAGAGACCAAGTGTAAATCTAGGAACATGAACAAAGGAGTTGAAACCCACTTGTCAATCTCATTCACTACCTCCACTTCATTTGTTTTTAAAATAAAATTTGCTGTTCCCCATCTCTTTGCTTGAAGGATGCCCGGTCTCACCACTCTGCTTTCAATCTGACTTTGAGGCTCCCCATTGGTTTATGATAAATAAGTTTAGAAAAGTTGGTCAATGGGTATCTTTTTCCCATTGACCAACTTTACCATGCTATTTTTGTATTGGGAAATTGTCTAAAACTCACCATGACTTTTTATAAATTCTCTTAAATTCACCATATCAGTAAAGATAACATTAACTTAACTAATTGATGTTACTAATTTACTATTTTACCCTCTCTTATGTTCAACCCATTTTACAATATCCCAAAATTACCCCATCATTTTTCAACCCAAAACCCTAATAGTTTGAATGGAAGAGAACACCATTACCGCTGCTTCTTCCACCGTTTGAGAAAGTGAAAACCATTGCCATTTGCCAATGCTTCTTTTCCGGTATGAGAAAAAGAAAACGACTGTCGCTGATTCTTCCACCGTCTAAGAACGTGAAAACAATTGTCGCTGCTTTTTCCACCATTTGAGAAAGGGAAAATCAAATCATTGCCGTTGAAACCTCCGGCAACGATTGTCTAATTGGTGTTTGGGTATGAATGAAACTAATTAAAGACAATTTTCAGCAGAAGTGATTGATTAAAGAGATTTACACGAACATACCAATCTTAGTTCCTTTGTTTAATACTGTTAGAGAAGGTGATAAAAGAATTATCTAGGAACTTTAAGTTTCTTTTCTAGAAAACTTTCCCTACTTCATCTGCATGGAATGATGATGTGGCCAAACCAATATATGTAAGAAGAAGGGAATCTTTATTTACCTGTTAATTTTAGATCATATTTTTTCAGCATATTAGACCCAACTTCATCTTCAGATTTTATAGTTAATTTACATCTTATTATATTATTTATATTAAAATTTATTTATAATTTAAAATTTTTATTTATTTTAAGTAAATTTATTTTTCAATAAAATATTGTTATCTAAAAAATTTTCGGGGATTCGGGTCCCCACGGGAACCCATCCCCGTCAGAGATTGGGGATGGAGGACAAAATTTATCCCTGACGAGGATCGGGGATGGGGTTTAATTTCACAATTAGGGTCGGGGACGGGGAATATGATCCCTGCCCCATTGCCATTCCTAGATGCAAAGCAGATTGTTATGGACGCACAACAGCGCGCGCCGCCCGACAGCAGCACGCACAGCAGCGCGCGTGACCACGCATAGCAGCACGCACAATAGCGCGCGCTACCCGACAGCAGCACTTAGGAGCCGCACACGCACCATCCGACAGCAACACTAGAGAGGGGCCCACACGATAGCTCAACAGGATGGGTCCACACTTATTTTCCCACAACAGCTCTGCTCGCCAACTCGCCGCCAGCTACATCATTCCTCATCCCTTATCCTTATCCTTATCTTATCTTCTTAAGTAAGAGTTGTATTACCATTAGGAGTTTGAGTTTGAGTTGGATTACCCTAGCCTAGCCGAATCCAACAAGGAATTCCCTTTTGTAATCTCCTATATTAAGGAACTATGAGTTGAAATAAAACATTCAGTTTCTAGTCAAGAGAAGAGTGAGGAGAGTTCGGGTGGTCTTTTGGATAAATCACCCATTCGGTTTTCCACAATAGAGACTGCACGCAAGGGAAGGCACAAGGGGAAGCAAGAGGTTCTCCCCGTGGACCGACCCGTGACGAGATCCTATGCCCGGGCCCATAACACAGATGCAAACATCACTACTTATCCTTCACCCTCCCCACAACCCCACCACCACCATCACTACCTGTACTACTTCAAAGCTTATTTGGCTTACTTTCGCTTGATTTGTAGCCGTCGGTGGCGGGGGGTGCAGTGTGTTTGGAGACGTGGCATGCTTGTGCGGGGGCCACTTATATCATTACCAAAGAAAGGGAGTGTTGTCATGTACCTGCCGTAGGGGCACCTGGACCAAAAAGGATTGCTACATGGTAAATGCAAATGTTTCTCTCCTCCCCTTTCGTCTTCCAGCTTAACCTTCTCCTTTCCTCTTTCTCTGGTATGTCAGTTTTTTTGCTGCAAAATCTAGATTTAGCCGAGTGTGTGTGTGTGGGGGGGAGAGAGAGGGAGAGACTATGTACTATTATAAAATACAAAAGTGGCCTTGTGTACTTGTCGGCTGAGCATCCGAACAATGAGATTTGGCAACTATGGCCAAGAGGAACAGAAAACAGAGGAAAGCGGGGAGAAGAAAGTGGAAAAAGAGAGATCGGGGGGGAGAGAGAGAGAAATGTGAAGGGATATGATGTAAAAGGGATTACCATTGCTGCTGTCCATATGTTGTGAGGTGGGGGAAGGTGAACAGTGTTTTTCTTTGTCCAAATAATTATTTCAAGAGTAATATGGGATTAAAAAACATTGCAACCACAGATTTCAGTGGAAAGCTAATGGAAAAAAGTCTTTGTCTCACGGTTATAATACAGGGGGTCTTTATCGCAAAACAAAGTACAGGTCTTTGTCAGACCATAGCATGGGGGGGTTTGTAATTTACCCTTTTATTTATCAAAGCGGACCGACGGAACGGTCGGACCATTTGACCTGAGAACCATACCTGTAATTATGCAGCAGTTATGGGTTCAGAACCGGAAACGAACTCTTCTAATTTTCGCACAACCGGAATATCCGATAAATCACTTAAACGGGTAGCCACGTGTTCAAAAAGTGGTGTACACTGCGCACCGAGCGTATTGTGATAATGATCAGAGTCAAAGTTATCGTACAAATATACAATCGTGTATAAGGAGTGCGTAGAGCTCTCCCCCAACTCCGCATTCTTAGGGTTTTAGAATTCTGCGGTGCGTGGTTCTCCAAAGTCGTCTCTCGCTGTCTTGATCAGATCGCGAGGGTTTCTGCAAACCCTATATTTTCTTTCACGGTAAGCTCAGAATTCATTATTTTATTCTTTTTCATTCAAATTGAAACTCTGCGTTTTTCGGGGCTGCATGAAATAAATCATGGAAACCCTAGCCCTTTCATCTTCATCAGAAGGGGATTACGGTTTTCTTGTGCAGGGTTGGGTAAAGTTAATGTCCTTTTTTTTCTTTGGTCATTAGGTTGTAAGTGGCCTGGCATAATGTCTCGAGTCTATGTTGGGAACTTAGATCCCAGGGTTACCGAAAGAGAACTCGAAGATGAATTTCGAGTTTATGGTGTTCTTCGGAGGTATGATTTTTATTTTTAAAGGTTTAATGTGTTATTTCTGTAAAGATAATTTTTTTCTTACTTATTTATCTCGTTGATTTATTTATTTGTTTTAGGTATCTAACACGCGTAGAACATGATTCATCCGTATTGGAACATAGATAAATTCTATTTTTTTTTTAATTTTTGTTTTATGTTCTTATATATTTGATGGGGATAATTTATTTCTTTGGTATGGTTCTGATAATTGTATCACGAATTTGAAGAAAACGAGAAAAGAATTTAATACGGTTCTTATCTTTTAACCACATGAGGTTATTGTACCTACCAGCCTTGCCCCCTATTTGAGAATATTAACATAATTATACACCGAGCAATTTATCATAAAAAATAGGAAAACGATTTGTTTTTCAGATATAGAATCGTCGAATATGTAAAACAATACCGAATGATCTGTTTATTCCTATTGATGTGAAGGGTGAATTGTAACTCAGTCTTTGAAGCCGTTTTGATTGTGTTGGGTAGTCCTGTTTCACTGTTAAGGATAAAAGAATTGAAGGTCGCAACCCTCTTTATAGTGCCAGCATGGCATCCTCTCTCCCTGTCAACGAGGCCTTTAGGAAGAAGTTTTTGAAGTTCCTATAGTCATTGGGACTTCAATACAAGGTTCAAAATATCGATATGTATTGGGCCATATCGGCCAATATGTATCATATCGGGGCTTCCCGATACGCCCCTACAGGGGGTATTTTGGGCTCTTGACCAGTTCAGAGGGTGGACGGACCTTAAACCGGCCCCTCTGAACCAGATTCGAAAAAACTAAAAAAAAAAACTATCGATACTGCTCGATATGACACTACCGGCGTATCAATATTTTGAACCTTGCTTCAATAGACTCCTTTTTTAAACCCCAAATTGCTGACCATTCTTTAAGTTCATCTGTTGTAAGGGGCCATCTTACTTATCCTAAAGATGAACCATTTGCTTGGGAGGCTGCTCATTATAAGGTTTATATGCTTCGTGCCCAAGTTGCTTTGTCTCCTTTTTTTTCTGGTTCTTTTGCTAAAATTCTGTGCACCTATTTGTGAGATTCTCTTTTGTTCTGATAAGAGGAACCATTTGTTTGTTTATTTTGGACTACACTTTCTGTTGGACATTTGGGTGGAAATATGTAGGGGAAGTTTGAAAGATTGTTACAACCACTTCCTAATATTGTACAATATTTTGAGTTATTACTACTTGTTAGGATTCCATGTGTAAGATATTTAAAGGGGCTAACATGGTGTGGTCACGAGAATTTGGTTTTCTATGTTGGGTTTCTTGGCCCTTACCCGTGCCTAAACTGAGGCAATGTTCCCTTTCTGTTGTGGAGTGTATAAAGTTGAGATTTGATCAATAAAGCTACTATTTACAAGGAAGGAGAGATTGGGGAAGATGTTATTCTAAAGAATTAGAGTGATGTGGATGGGTGTATACATTCTCAGATATTGTATCATTATTATATACTGTTCAAATTGATCAATTTCTTCTCTTAAGATTGTTTAAAGACCAAGTATGCTTAATGGGAAAAGAAGATCAATCACATCGATCTAATAACTAGGAGGGAAAATATTATGGGTGGATGCATTTGTGCAAAGCATGGGTTTTTCCAATTAGTAACAAGATATATCGTTGGCTAAGATACTTTTGTTCTGTGGATCGGGGAAAATTTCTTTAAATATCTATAAAACCACTCTTTCTTTTTGGGAGATAACATTGTTCATAGATGAATGAATCAAATAATTTGTAAATCATGGATGAATGCAATTGGGGGATGCTTAGGATGTTCTTAGTAACACGGAGAATGAATGTCAGTGGAGCTGCTCTTCCCAACTAAGGTTGCCATAAAGAAAAAGCAGTCCCTAGAGGTGTAAATTGGGCTGTGTGGGCCCATAATGTGCCATGTCGTGTTGTGCACCAGGCTGGTTCATGGGCCGAGCCTTGTGTGCCCGGAACGGCCTGCGTATTGTTGGTAGCAGTTCCTTGTTGTAAGAGGAAGGATCTAAAAGACAATGGGAAGGTTAAAGGACCTGAATGAAAAAGGGGCTAGGAAGGAAGATGTAAAGTCTTGAGTTTAATAGAAATTATGTACTTGTAGAGGGTGGAATCGTGGTTTTGCAAATTTTGCATATGGCATGTTCGATAATGTTGTGTGATGACAAATAGAAGGATTTTAAGAATATTTAAAATTTATTATGTTTTGCTTCTTTAGTCATGGTTGTGTTTCATGTGTTGATGTGTTCTATAAAGCTCAAATTGAAACACACGAATGAATGTTAGGTGCTTTTGTAATTTGTGTTTGCTGCGGTATACTTTTCTAATTGTCTTTTATTCATTTTGATATCAAAGGGTTCTTCATTTTCTTTTCCTTTGTTTATCCTGAAATTAATGCAGTGTCTGGGTAGCTCGAAAGCCACCAGGTTATGCATTTGTTGAGTTTGATGATCGCAGAGATGCTTTAGATGCAATTCGTGGATTGGATGGTAAGTATTCCTTTTTTTCTCTTTGGGAACAGTCAGTTATTTTTTGTCTAGATGCTTTTACCAATTAAGGTTTTTTTACTGTTCCATGCTTCATTTTTATTTTCTTAATGTGCAGCTATGTTTTGCCATCTAATTGTCTTGTTTGACACTGTTCCTAACTTTTATTGTTAATCTTTTTATATTTTTATTTTCTTCTTATGCTTTTTATTTTTATTATTAATATGATGGTAGTTACCTTTGAAGACCACTTCTCACCAAAAAAAAAATGTTTGGTATCAGTGTTCATGGGCAAAATGCAAACTTAAGGCTTATCTTCTTGCAGTGGCAATGAAATTGATCATGCACTTTAAACCAAGACCAAATACATTTTTTATACAAGACGAAAAAAGAAACCTAACCAGTTTGGACTTAGTAATAATATAATCAAGATTAACACACATGTTAGCTCCCTTGCCTGAATGATGGCTGAAAATGGATGAAACAACCGAGTAAAATAAATGGAGCTGATAGAGGAACAGTTGAAGGTCCAGCTGGTCCAAGAAAACTTTAAAGAATCCAAGAGGAATTGGTCTATAGCAATTACCTCCTTGAGATGCTGTAGGGCTGCTGATTGGGGGGGGGGGGGTCCATGAAAGACCCAGTAGGACTTCAATTGTGCCTATTGATCTACATCTTATAACTTTTGGATTCTTCTTGACTTGCCAGGTTGATTCCTTAAAGGAGCTCTTGTTTTTAATTTTCTAAAACAAGAAAGGTTTTCTTCTGTCATGAAGTGGCATCTTGCCTCATTGTTGAATTGGTAGTTGGGGAAGCTGTTCATATTTCTCTCCTAATTAGTCATGGAGGATGATGTATTTTTTTTTCAAATAAGTTCATATCGAACAGTAATACATTATGCAATGTGAGCTTTGAAACTTAATTGTAACTTTTACAGTTACCGACCTTTGGAATTTGACTGAACTGCTAGGAGTTGTTGCTTAATTTGTTATTTACCCTTCTGACATTTATTTATATGCTTACATATGTATACAAGGTATTCCCTCTTATCAGTTTAATCTTCTCTTACAAGTTGAACTGATTTTGGGAACTTTAGCTGCACATAAATTCCACATAATGGAGCCTTTTAATGGTTCAGACTTCCCTGTGTTAAGTCTTTTGTTGGGATTGGATGTTTCACAACTATTGTTTTATAGGCTTTTGGAGATTTCTATTTATTGATACATTTCTTTAACAGGGAAAAATGGGTGGCGTGTGGAGCTATCTCATAATTCAAAGGGTGGCGGTGGAGGTCGTGGTGGTGGACGTGGTCGTGGTGGGGGTGAGGATTTGAAGTGCTATGAGTGTGGTGAACCTGGTCACTTTGCTCGGGAATGTCGCTTACGGATTGGGTCACGAGGCCTTGGAAGTGGACGGCGCCGAAGCCCTAGTCCCCGATACCGTAGGAGTCCAAGTTATGGTCGCAGGTGTGTTTTGAGTTTTGTTCACAACAAATGTTGTGTGATGTGTTTATTTTTACATTTTTAATTGCTTGTTATGTATATATTATTTTTAATTCATAAAGGGAATATTGTCATGTGAAACAAGGTGAGTTGACCATAAAATTTTTGGTTAGCTTACTGGTTTAGCTAGTTCAAAAAGCTTTAGCTTTGCAGACTTTTTAAATATTTGAGAAATTCTTATCTTAGCAAGCTTTTCGTAAATTATTAACCTGCCATTCTATGATGTCCAGATATGGAGACTGGTACGGGATACGTGGATTCAGCTCTTCATTTTTCAAAACATAGTACAGGGATATGGATACGAGTATCCTGTCCAATGTGCTGACAACCATGCTTTTGTTTTTGACCTACCCATCTTTTACTGCATTTACCTTTATCAAATTGAACAAAACTTCTAATATTTATTTATGCTAAAAAATTTTATATGAATTGTGTCATATATGTTTATATTCACAAAATAACTACTTTAATGATCAGGAGTTACAAAAACAGTATTTGGAAAGCTCTTGGTGTCAGTACTGGTAGTTCGTGCCGTCTTTGTTGTACACTAGTGACATTTAGGTTTTCCTCCTTTCACCTATCTTGGTATTATAGCTTTTTGCTTATTTTACAACACGTGTTCTTTAGAACGTTATTTTCTCTGTGCTGTTAAAGAATCTTTTGGGTCAATAATTGATTCATCATCTTAAATGAATATTTTAACCTTCTTTTTCTCTGTCATTTTTTTTATCTGGTTTTGGTTTGATATGATCTGGTCAATATTTGTGCTATCACAATTGGTCCATATCAGTATCTCATTAGTCAATTCATTTTTGCTACTGTAGGAGTTTTACATTTTGCCTGGTTTCAAAGAAATGAGAGAAGAAAACACAAAATGCTGTATTTTTTTGTCATAACATTCGTTTTTGGGTTTATATTGTCCGCTACACCAACTAAAATTACTTTGTTTGGTTTTTTCTTTTCCTTCCATTGATTTGGGAACCAAACACAGTGCTAATTTTATATAGATTCCCGATGCTTTGGTCTTTCTTTTTCAAGGGAAAAGAATTTTGATCCTATTTAGTTGAAATAGGATGGATATCAAGGAATTAGGAATACAGAAAAATTAGGAAGAGAAATTTGAAAAGGATTTAGGATTTCTATTTCTATGTATAAAACTAGTTGTAAACTTGTGATTTAAAATGTATAACCTTGGTGAGCATTAATTTATGGGGCTTGACTCCCAGTCTCTTTACAGGTTACTGAAGGACCCATCTTGGCCATGAAGTTAACCTGCAAATTATTACTGATTGCAGGCAAAAAAAGAAGCAAAATTTTCTTCTCTAGTGTGGTAATGCTAATGCATCAAAATCTTGATTTATGGATTTTTTACTACATTTATGGCACAGGAGTTACAGCCCCCGAGGAAGAAGATCTCCACGAAAGCGCAGCATAACACCTCGCCGCGGCCGCAGCTACAGCAGGTCTCCACCTTATCGTCATGCTCGTCATGAGTCACCTTATGCTAATGGGTATGTCATTGTTCCGTTCATATGGAATTTCCCTTATATGCATGAAAATCTCTTATTACTGATATTTATTTGCCCAGAGGCTGAGGACCATATATAAGCAATTTTGTAAATTGCCTGACTAGTGGTTTCCCATCCTGGTATTGGAATTGTTCATCTGTACTGTTCATATATTCTCATAACATTGGTTCGTGTGCCATCCCCATTTGCATGCATCAACGTATCTATTTTATTATTGCTTATATTTATTTTTGTCCAGAGGTGAAGACAAAGTCGTTATCTATTCTACTGGTATGGGAATTGTTCGCCCAGGCTCTCTCTCTTTTCATATAGTACTTGCTATAACATTGACCACACATCAAAATTCCAGATAGATTGGATGATCTGATACGGACTGCCTGGTCTTTCACTTAAAATTGAATCATCGTTAGACTATGGGAACTGCATGATCTATCACTCCTAACCATGTAGTGATTACTAGTGGCCTAAGTGTTTAACGTTATTCTAATTCTTGGTTACTGTTTCCAGAGATCAACGCCGGAGCCGAAGTTGAAGCAGGCTGTCACATCACCCCAAGAGATGATTTATTGGCAATACTGTAGTACTAATAGGATTGATCGACCAACAGCAAACTTGTCTTTCTGTTCGATGCATGACCCTTGGGTTTGTTAGGAATTGGATTTGGTTGAGTAAATGGCTTCTACAATGTTCTAGCTGCAAAAAAGGGGTGCTTTTGACTCCTCGCTTTTGCTCCGACAATACTCTTCCGCTTATTGAAACCTGGAGAGGTTACTTTCCTACTTTATATTGCACCATGATACTGCTATTTATATGCTTTTATACCATGACTTTTGAACTCTTATTAAATGGTTAGGAGTAGAAGTTTCTGTAAAATCTTACACAGTACGTGTGCCTTTGTGTTTGTGTTGAGGTGCGGTTTCTGCTAAAACGGCACCGTCGCCACTTACTGCTCCCTACAGCACACGGGTTTCTCTGCATCACTGCATCTCTGCTTGTCTGCTTCACACCATCTACTTGTTGGTCTTTGTGCTTAACCATCCAGCTTGGCCGTGTGTGACATTTTTGATGTGCACCCTTCTGCAACAAAACCCTAATGAGGTTTCTGCTATAACGACGTCGTTGCTCCTTACTACTACTACTGCACACGGGTTTATCTGCTTGTCTGCGTCACATCTATTCGCTCCTTGTGCCCAACCAGCTTGAGTCACATGTTTGAAACCGCCAAAGCTCAGAAGCTACCCTCCTGCAACAAAACCTTAGACCCATTCCTTTAGAATTTTCTGCTAGTTGGTTGGTTCAAGATGATGGAGCTGTTTATCTTCAGGTACACCATGTGTTTCTGCATTTGTGGTAATGAATTATTTATCGGAATTTGCCTCGCACCTTTTACCATGCTTCGTGTTTGTTTTCTTTTAAGAAACAAACAACGTTGAGGCAAATGAAAAACGAGATTTAACGGGCATTTGGTTGTGTGCTGATTGTCATTACTGTTTCCGCCATTTCTTCAGTGAGCTTGTAATCCTGTGTTCTCGCGATTTCTCCATGTATTGATTGATGTTCACGCTTTTATTTCCCCAGAAGAGGAAAAGAAATATGTGTTTGGCCTGTTAACCACAATCTGATAGTTTGGGGACTATTCGGTATACTCCAACTTGGGCTTTGCTTGTGGTGTACCTGGTGGTTTGTCACTCTCACTACGTTCCTATTTAGGAGGGGTTATCTTTAGCTTCCAAGTAGCTCTGCTTAGAGAAGCAACTGGAAGAGGCATAAATGGAGAGCTTCGTTAACGGTTGTGCATTGACCGGTCTTGGCTCTGGATTTTCTTGTCAAACGTCACTGTGTTCTACCTCACAAAGCCAGTCGTCACATCGTGAAACGGTGAAATTCCTTCATATCACCACTGCATACTGGGACGCATGGAACAATCGCACCATTCACCGGGGGCCTATGCCTGGGGTGGGAGCGCATTACGCACCCTATTAAATACCGTTTTGCCTATCAACGATTGCTAGTGTTGTTATATCTACTCCATTTTCATAGCATGGTTGAGAATTGCAGTATTCATGAATTTTAATTATCCTATGTTAAAGGGGGAGGTTGAGGAACCTTACCTTAGAACACGGTGTATGACCGTACCAAAATATCAAATTCCCAATTCTCTCTTTATATCGTGCATAAGTTATTTCGCATTAGCTTGCTACAGAGCATTGTTCACTCCTTGAGCAAAGGAGCCTAAGTTTGCTTGTATCAAGGCATAGTAGTAGTATCTATACGTACTGGATTTTTAGGTTATTTGCTGATACACTCATTCTTGGCCAGTTTGAATGATCCATGCTTGCTAGGGGTTTGAAACTTTGAATCATGATTACTTGCATCAAGGCAACAGTTCTTGGGCAATGTCTTAGAAAACATGGGTTTTAACTTTTTAAGTTTTAACCCGTCTTTTATATAAATTAAACGATCTCTTAAATAATAATAACATTTATATTGGTTTCCAAAGGTGCATGCATGTTTTAGTTTGTCTATTATTTTCCGTTGTTTCCCGAGTTTTCTGGTAATTTCCATTTCATTTGTCGAATTTGAAGTAGGGTGTCTAAAATGGTGGGAAAAAATCATGTAGCTTGCTATGACTTAATTAGACAAGGCAACAATCAAACTAACTGGTTCTAGCCGAGACCTTGTATCAAATCCTACTGTCATTAGGGTTTGGGGAGTGGTTAGTGAAGCCTCATTTGGTTCATGCCTGAAGAGTATAATGGGCTGAACTCAGGCTTGGCTTTTGCCAAAATTTGAATGGGCATGACCCGGAAGCCAAGCACGATATAGTGTAAAGTCGGACCCATAGTTTGGCTTATGAACAAGTTTACTTAAAATCTATATTTTTGAACTGCCATTGACTTGAATGGTTGGACCATTTGACTTGGGAACTGTTTAGGCAACTGGTTCTGTTTTATCCCAAATCCTGTCCCTGGCCAAAAGTGTTGAATTGGTCAATGATCCATTGACTTGGGTGGTTAAACTGTTGATTCATTTGACCTGTTCAATGGTTTTTGGCCATTTTTTTATTTTTATTATTTAATTTAATTTAATTTTCAGAATGAACCGCCTGTTTTGTTTGAAAAGTGAAAATTTAGGCTTAATAAAAATGCAAAATCATGGGTCAGCCTCAAATCAATATCAAGTAACCTGATCCCAACCCAAATCTTATCAGATGTAGCTTTATTCATGTTACATGCAAAAAATATTGATATATAAATCATAAATATATTGTAAAAATACTTATCTGAAAAAATAACACATTGAACTTCATCTAGAGCGAGCAACCTTTCAACCTTTTAGGCCAAATTTAACTCACGAAGTTATAGACGGCGAGAACTGAGAAACGGGAAAGAACCTTCCGAGGACTTGGGTTTAGTCAAGAGTCAAGTCTTCCTCTTAAGCTCCGCTTAGCTATCTTTGAATGTGGTGGAAAAAATTCATCATGTAAAAGTTAGTCCATAGAAAAATCCTGTGTAAAAATTCATCGGTTTTAAAGTGAGAATTGCTGTAAATATACATTGATAAAATCGATGTAAGATAAAAAAGTCCAACGAAAAATTGTTGTAAACTTTACAGCTGAAAAAGTGAATTAGGTTTAGGTATGAAATTTTACACCGATCCGCGATCGCTTTTACATATGTCGATTTGCATTTACAGTGAGAGAAACAACATCAGTCCTTTAACCTCCATAAACCATCCGAAGACTTGACCATTGGCGCCATAACAGCTGCAGGGAGGGCCTACTTGTCACATCCCTACGTCTCAAATTTCAGTCCAATTCAACATTCCACTTCAATAATTTAGACATGACTGTAGTTAATGTGTGAAGAAGACTTTGACTTGTTCATATAGTCAAGCCCAGACTGTAGTTAGTCAAGCTATTACCCATTAATTGCATGGTGGTTTCATAAAACCCTTTGAACCACAGAATCGCTTTCCCAGTCACACAAAGAATTGAAGACTTTTAGGTGGTCTCTTTTCAGGGCTTTATCTAATTATCTTCTTAAAGAACCAACCCTGAAGTCATGACCCTCATCCGTAGATTTGTGGAGTTTGGACAGCTCAGTAGAGAAGAAAAATGCAACAAGGAGTGGAGATGATGAAGGTCGACAATCAGGCCACGATGACGTTGAAGTTGGGATTACCTGGCCTTCTCAGAGAATCGCTGAAAATCTTTCACAAAAATCCCAAGTTCATCTTCTTCACTTTCCTTACCTCCATCCCTCTGTTCTGCACCATGCTACCCCACGAAATGTTGTTCCAACGAGCCCTGATGGAAGCGGTAGCAACTCTAACAGTGCGTACCGAATCCACTGATTCCATCGACAGCCCAACTTACTACGCCGACGAACAGCTTCGGACCATAGAAGGTTTGGTCTGGTCCATGTCACACCAATTCCTCAAGCTGGCTCTTCTTTATTTGTTTCCTCTCCATGTCTGCGACCTCCTCAGCATTCTCGCAACTGTTGATTCGGCATCGGCAATTTATGCAGGAGAGGAAGGGACGGATGGTGTGAAGGAGATGGTTCAGAGACTCATCACCAGAACAAGATGGAAAGGGCCTTTCATCACCTCCATCTTTGTTCTCACCATGTCTGCTGTAATTCTATTCGAAATCATCTTCATTGTGGCATTAAGCTACTATGCACCAGGGATCAATCTGTCTGAATTGTTGTATGGGCTGTTGAATGCGGCGTTGTACGCTGCATGTTTTTTAGTGCTATTCAAGAAATGGTTGGAATGGAGTGCTGTATGGAACATGGGCGTTGTTTTCTCGATCCTGGGGAAGAGACATGGGATCGAAGCCTTGGAGTTATCGGCGTATTTTAGCAATGGTAGCTGCAGGCAGCTCGGGTTTCTTCTGATGCTTGGTTTGTTCGTGTGGAACCTGGGGTTAAGGCTGAGCTGCTTCCTCCTCCTCCATTTGGTGGGACGCCAGGGGAATCAATGGACTGAAATTCTGGCCACGTCTGCACAGGTTAGCTTGATGTGCTTGGGAAATGTCTTCAAGTGGGTGACCTTCATGGTTTACTATTACGATTGCAAGAACCGCTTCTCCGAAAAGAAAATCCATGTGGAGGAAGCATCAAGTGTTTAAAAGTCGTCCATCACACTGTCATACGGCCTGTTCCCCCCCCCCCCCCCTTTTTTTAAGTTTCGTGATATTTAATTATCTACCGTTTGATCGCACGCGACTTGTATAACAAGCCAAATTTAGTTGATTAATCAGATCAGATCCAGATGGCCTAAGATCACATAACCCTCAACTGAGTGTGGATCCCACCGAAATATATTAGACAGAGGATGAAAAAAAAAAGATCAAAACCGGGTCCATAATCCTACCAGTGGTAGATTGGTAGGAGCAAGGTTTTAAAAACCGGACCGGACATTGGCAACCGGTTCCCGGGTCAAAGGGCCTGATCATCCGGCTCAAACAGATGGATCATTCTGATTTAAAATAATAAAATAAAAGCGGCTAAAAACTGCTGTTCGGGTCCATGGTTCGACCACCCAAGTCAGTGGGTTGCTGATCAAGTCAACAGTATTTGGCCCATAAAATGGTTCTAAGGTGAAATAAAATCGATTGCCTGATCGGTTCTTGGGTCAATTGATTTGACCATTTGGTTCGCTTCGATTTCCAAAACCATGGGTAAGAGTGCAATATTGCTCGATCTGAACCCTAATCAACTCTACTCTTAAATTGGGCAATAGAGCCCAATAGAAGATGATTATGAAAAAAATATACATAAATTTTTCAAAACACGATCAACCCGTTCAAGCTCAATTAACCCAACCCAATCCATCCCAAGTCCAAGCCCATCCCATGTTGTGTTGGGCTAAGCTCAAGGTGGTTGATAAATTTGGGCTTAACCCTGGGTTAGGCACTTAGGCTAGGCCTGTGCCTACGACTGTTAATGGGTTGGCTCTGGTTTGCGTTAGAGTAAATCCATCCTAAATCGAAAAGAAATTAGGCTATACCGATTCTGAACCAAACCCTATCGGGACTATCGAGTCTGGCCCAGTAGGACCGATTATGTTCTACACCTATAACAATGGCGTCTCTTCCCTCTTCCAAGGTTTTAAAAGCCAAAGCAGAAAAATACAAAAAAATGATAAATACAATGTTCTTGATTCATAGATTAAAAAGAGGAAAAGCAATAACAAAATAAAACACTATAACACTAATTATTAGAACACAATATATTAAAGCAATGAATACAATGCATTGAAGAACGAATAATCAAGCTCAAACATTAAAAAAAAAGAACAAAAATAAAACACAAAATTACAAACATTGTACAGATCGACTGTAGGAATAAAATAAAAAACATGGAGACAAACACAGTACAGATCGACTGTATAGGATTAAAATCAACAACTTTTTCTATACCTCGAGTTTGGTGAATGGAGTTGAAAGAAAAAAAAAAAAAAAGAAAGAAACATAAACGACTATATGGACGATTTTTCTTGGAGTCTTCATTCTTCTTAGTTTTTGTCTCTTATATCTGTTTTGGTTCATTTGGTGATTGGATGGACGGAAACTAGGGATGTAAATGAAATTGGTCAGATTTGAATTGGGATATATTCGAATTCGATCGACATTGTTCATGTCAGATTCGATCCGAAGATCTAGGATTCCATTTGAATTCGAATCCTATCGGTAAATTGGATCTTCAGATCTGATCTGATCTGACTTGTTTTCTTTAAAAATTAATAAATTATTAAAAGAAAAATAAAATATACTAATTTAAATAAATAAAAAATACAAATATTTTTTAATTATTTTTATCACATATATATATTTTATAAAAAATAAATAATATAACAATATATATCGATCGGATCTTCTCAAATTGAATGGGAGAAAAGGATCTGAATCCTATTATCTGATCCGATTCAAAGATCTGAACAAGAGTGATCCAAATTCGAACAAATGGAATCAGATCTCAGATCGGATTGGATCATATATGCACCCCTAAAGGAAACGAAAGGATCTACGATGTATGTTAGATGGCCAAAGCTTTTTCTTGATAGGTCAGAGTTGCCAATGACTTGGGTGTGCCGCTGTGGCATTCTTAATCTAAAACAAAAGATGTAAAGATTAGGGTTGGGGTATTCATCGATTTAGGTAAGTTTTTATTATGGTTATTGTATTTGAAATTTTAACCCCCAATTATATCTAATATTACATGAAAAACTATCATATATATCACAACACTTATCGGTTCGGGATAATCAAAAACCGGTCCCAACCCATTAATAATTGGGACAAATCTTGAAATCAAAACCGACCCAACGATACAAATTATAGAACCAGATGTGATATAAATGATTCGGTTTGATTTGGTTAATCGCGTAGAACCGACCCATTAACAGTCATACCCGTGCCTAAGATTTACACCTTTCGGGTTGGGCATGGGTTGACCTTTAATCCAACCCAATCCGCCCAAATTGCATCTATACCAATTGGTTTTGAAAATATGGATGTAGTAATTAAGGCTTAATTTGGAAGGAGTATAAATACAAAATATCATGGTTTTCAAAATCGGATTGGATTGGACGGTTGGATTGGAAAAATCGGGAATTGGTCACTTGATTGGTTCCATTTTTCTCTAAAACTGTTTTTTTTTTTTCTCAAAACTGTTGATTTTGATCAGCAAGCCGCTGAACCGGCTAGTTAATCATTTGAACGGTTTTAATCATTTTCTAATTTTTTTGTCAAAATGGGCCGGCCATTTGGATCGAACAGTCGAACCATTCGAACCGGTAACGGACCCCTGACCGATTCAGTCACCGATTTACTTTTAAAAACATACAAAATATAAATATGTAGAATGCAAAACCTTATATTTTATATTATTTTATATGTATTTATATTATACATATTTGCATTTATACTCCTTTCAAACTAAGCATAAAGTTGAATCGAGTATTACGTTATTTGAGCTCGAGCTCGATTAAAAAATTCAGAGCTTGGAACTTAATTCAAGTGGATATTACTTGAGTCGATTATAAATAAATCAAAAGAAAAATATATTAGGAAACTTGTGTATGTATTAAAAAATTATAAATATCTAAATAAAAAATATACTATGAAGATCGATTATAAATTTATTTATTTAATCGACGCATAAAATTAACGTCTATATATTTATAATATAAATATATTAAAAAGATAGCATTTTATTATAAATTCATTAGTACACTCGAACCGGATCGGTTCGAAAACTCTTTACTCAACCCATTAACAGCCCTAAAAGGTATGCGTGATACGCTCATACGCACCAACGCCATTGGAGCCGTGCACTGGGAACATCTCCTTGTTCTACCATAGCGACTGGCGAGATATTCCCGATGTACAGCTGCAATGGTAGTTGGGACCCTGTGTTGGATAGACTGAAACTCCCAACAACTCGTCGTTTAATAGAAAGAAAAAAATCTCCTTTATTATGGTCATCTGTGGTCTCTGCCGACTGCCGGAGATCCAGGGGGAGGGGAAGGGGATACAGTGCGCACGGGAAAATGCCAGGCCCCGGTCCTCACATGATGTACACGCTGGGTTCGGGAGTGGGACTGATGAGCGTATCCAATGGACGGTTCAGCCCTCACCACTGCATCGTTTACGCCATTAATGCGTTCTTGGGTCCGGACCTGGGTTCGTTCTCCGAGTGGATCAGTTCCACCCTCGGCGTAGGCCAGAAATTGGGCTCTCTGATTATGGACGCAATCCACCACCCCTTCTACTACATCTTAATCCTAGGTCTTCCCTTGTCTTTGTTGTACAGTTGGCTCTCCAGGGTTTTTCTCCAGAAGGGCTTCCTCGATTCTTTTTCAGGAGTGAGTGTCTGGAACTGATTCTGAGAAACCCAAATTGATCCTAAAAATTACTATTTCTCCACCTGGACTGCAAATTTATTATGTTATCAATCTGCTGCTAGCTCTTGAATTCTGGAATTAAGTTTTTCTAAACAGTAATTGTTCAATTGAGTTGACTTGGAGGGTGGGTGTCCATGAATATCGAATTGGCATCTGCTATGATTGGTTTTAGTTCCATGAATACTACTGAATTTTTAACTTGTTTTTGTCTTTTTGGGTTGTTGCTCTGCGCAGGTTCCTCTTAATAAAAGGCAATGTTTGCTGTTACTCTCTGCAGGTTCTTTATCGCACTTTTTCTTAGATCACTTGTTTGAGGTGAGAATTTCTTTCTTCTTTTAATTCTTCCACCGATTACAGTTACAGTGCTTTGGTAGAGCATTGATGTAATTGAACTGATTGAGACCTTCTTGATCTATGTGATTACAAGTCCAGATACTGTTGTGCTGCATGGCCTGATCTTTTGTTCCAAGTATTCTCATATCGGAACAAAGGATTTCAACAATTTTCAGTTTCCATGAGTGCTTATTGCTTTATATGGCATGCCGATAAGTCATCAGTTTTGATTGTTCAAGCAGTAGAAATGAATGTGGTTCAGGAGCTTAAACTGACTACAAAATCTTTGTTTTCTCTTCAGCTTTAAAAATTTTATCTCGACTGGTATGAGACCTTAAGTCCTTTTAATTGGATTAGTTTTTTAGGCCCAACCAATGAGGCTTGACTCACCAGGATGATGTTCTGTAGCCTGCAATTATCAGCTTTGCCTGTTGCCTTTATCCCTATATTAAAAAGTTAAATTTGATAAGCCAGAAATTGTGACTTACTGTCAGATATATATTGACAGGAAAATGGTCATTCTTCAACATATTCTTGGATATTGAGCACCGGTTGGTGGAAAAGCCGAGCTGCTGTCAATCCTGATGCTGTTATTGTGGTGGGGTTCTTGTGCACCTTCCTGATTGGGGGATTCATTTACATAAACAGGTACTCTTTTTTTTTTCATTAAAACATCATTACTTGTTTTCTTCTACTAGTTCTTTTTTTTTTCACACAGAGTTCAACAATTGTCCTAAGTTCGTATGTATTTACAGTACAATGCCATATTTATAGGGTGGTATATTTAGGGGTGTAACTTGGGCGGAATTGATTTGAAATTTTGTTAAAATTTGAATGGACCCAGCCTGAAAACCTGGTCCTGATGCAGTGAAAAATCTTCAAATTGAGTACCCAAGCTTGCACCTCTAGGTGTATTGGGTTGTCGCATGAGCCTCTTTCCACTTAGGTGGCATCTTAATATTTTGTGAGTTTCTGAGTAGGGTTTTTGCCAGGCATTCATTATGGATTTTGTCAAGTGAGTTGTTCTAAGGCGATTGGTTATTTTGGGCTGTGAAGGTGTTGACTGTTGAGAACCCGCGCCTCTTTTGTATGCCAAGCTTATTATATGCCAGTATGCCACCTCTTGGGGCTTTTATTCTTTAATTTTTCTTTATTCACTCCTGCCCCAACCTCTTTTCCTCTCTACACCTATTATTGCCTATTATTTCTTCTTAACATGGCAATGGTTACTGATGGAAAAAAGTTAGTTTTATATGGCCTCTTGCATCATCCTAGATATGAGCAGATTGTATTGTTTCTCTTCATGCAGAGTAAAGCCAACAAAGCCCATTAGAGCGCAGTCTAGTTCTAGTGGATCAGTTAAACTTCTTCTAACCATAGCTAGCCTATACTGCCTCTGGTGTGCAAGTCAGATATACTGGAGAAATCCTCCTCAACCAGCAGTTGGTGAAGAATCTGACCTCGGGGTTCTTGTGTTCCTTGCTATTTATTTCTTTCTACCGCACAGTCTCTGTATCATGTCGATGAACGCAATAGAACATCTCCCTGTTTAACATTTTTAGCAGTCTAGGATGAGGAATGAAACTTCCCTCCGATGACAGTCTGAAATAAACATTTATTAGATCTTTTTCAGACCCCAGCCTCCGCTGGAGGCATCTCCCATGTAAACAGCAATTTTGATATGCAAGAGATCCATCATTTCTATAACAAGTAATTTAAACATCAGTGGAGAAAATGTATGGTTGCATTATCTATTCAATTGTCTGTAAGATTTCCATGTACATAGAAGGGTAGGATTTTTTTGTGTGGCTAAATTTCTTGTGAAGAGTAGAATTTAAACCTTAGGTTGGAAGGTTGGATTGAGAGAACTGACGTAAGGTAATAAAATCACCACAGTTCTCCGGTTCTTCCCCACTATATAGGTTACGTGACCAGAAACACGTTTCATGCAGCTGTCATATAAGATAATGTCAACGGTAGCAATAATTCATCACATTTCAACAAAGAAATGAGGGTGATTTCAACACCGATAATTCATGTTAGGAACTTTATGTGCTTAACAAAATGTGCCATCCGGATATGAGAAATCATTACTCCATTATATGAGGGATAAAAATAATTCTTTAAATTTCTCAAAACTCCTATTACATCTCTCTTTGATTCAATGCGTTCTACTACCAAGGGGTGCTAATTCCAAAGCGGCAAGATGCATTCAATGAGGATGATTGCAGAGCTGAACTGCATTAGCTAAATCCTGATTGTCAATATTTAGCAGTTCTCTAACTTGATCTTGGACCAATCACCTTTTTCGCGAAAGATGGCAAACAGAAAGCCGCAGAATGGATCTGAAAGCAAAACAAGAACAAGAATGCCTCCGGTGAGTAGCAACAAAACGTGTTAGACGAGTGTTTTTTCTCTCTCTCTCTTTTTTTTTAGGGGGGGGGGAGGTAAATGCAGGAGGAATTGATCCAAGCTAGTAGGAACTACATCAATTAATCTTACCAGTTGAGCCATTAGGCTAATTGTGCACCTTGGGCAGGCTAGGGTTAAGCATTTATTAAAATTTGAACAGGTGTAAACTAGTGAACTAAAGGTTAGGAATGAAGGATTACCTCCGAGTTGTAAAACTTCAAGGGTCCTTTAGTTCCTACATTCTCCCCGTTCACATCTATGGGGTTCACTGGATGCTTGAAATCAACTGGTGGCCCCTCGGTGGAGCAAAGCATGAAACCTATCACACCACTGTGATGAAATTGACCAATAACATGAATAACAGTCGCCATCGTATCTAACAGTAATATAATTATAATGTTATATGCATACATGGGGAAGGGGGGGGGGGGGTGTAGTGATAGGTTCCAGATAACACATGCCTTGGATATGTAGGAACTGTTGTCCATGCATAATTAACAGAGCCTTTGAATATTTGACGGCAGTTAGCAACAATGTCTTCAATAATGTGCATATGAAGCCATATGCTTTCTGCCTGGGTGCACACAACTCCCCCTGGGCGGAGAGCCCTTGCTACTGACTCAAAGAATGGCTTCTCAAAAAGCTCTTTTGCAGGTCCTGGTTATGTCAAAAAGTAATTATCTAAGCATCCAAAATAATAAAACTCAAATCCTCCTTTAAGCTTTAAGTGATGGATTGCAAAAAGCATTTACCAATTGGGTCGGAAGAATCCACTATGATCGCATCATAAGCACCTTCTGCAGCAGTCTTCAAAAATGCCACTCCTGCACGAAAGCCAAAAAGAAAGTGTATCAACAATGGAAAAAGGAAAATAAAAGAAATGCAACAATACGTTTCACAAAGGGAAACATACCATCACCAATATGCAGGGTTACACGAGGATCATCATAACCAACTGCTAGGTTTGGGAAAAATTGCTTGGAAACCTAATAGACAAGAAATACATTCCAAAATTGTAACTACTACTGCTAACAAAATCAGTTAAGTTCTTGGACCAAAAGCATGGGATGGTTGTGCTCCCTTGTAGTGTGAGAATAAATTTGAAGAAAAAAGTATAAAGTATAGCTTCAGAATCCAGAGATAAATGGTGAATAATGAAGCTTTCTTTGTCTGAAAATATAAAAAGATGAAACATAAGGAAGCTTCTTGCACATGAGTTCATCATCTAGAGCTCGTCTGGGAGGGGGCCTCTGTGGTGATTGAGAAACTTCTTGCACATGGGCACCTAGTCATATGCTGGAAGCATTATAATTCCCTATGACCCTATCCATGAAAAGGCAATAAAAAACATTATAGAAATTATGATTTACTCACATCCACAACCATTTTATCAATTTCACATATATCTATCTGTTCAACTGAAGAATGGCGAGATACTTCTCGCAGAACACCACCATCTCCTCCTCCAATCACCAAGACCTGAAGAAACAAAAGGTTGACTCAATAATTAAAAAAAAGGTACAATGTGCCAGTTGTTCTATGTAAAGTTGCTGCATAATTTTAACAGCCAACAATGATTCCAGCTGCCCCTGCCCAACAAATTTTTGTAAAATCGTGAATTTGTGTAGTTTAATACAAGCTAGCCCCCTTAAATATATCATGCTTTTTTAAGCTAAACGTACATATGGTTTTTTAAATATACCATATGCTCCTGCATGTGCCAATAAAGAAAACAAACTCGCTTTAGTGACTGCCAACAAATTGATTTCCACTTTACTATTCCATGAAATACCTTCCTACAAACAAATGCTATACATTTACTTTCTCTGAAAAATAGTTTATTGTCAGTAAAGTTTTAAACATGGCTCTTTATAGAGCATAGTGACAGGACAGGTTTTGTGTGGCTGATCCCAAATAATTGGGATTAAGGCTGAGTTGATTCTACTCAATCCTGTATTGGTTGTGCCATAACTGTATTACATTGATTATTGATACATAAAGTACCATAGCCATGTTTAATAAAAACAATTTTTTTCTCTGAGAAATTTAATTTTATAAATTGCTTCATTTCTTGTGTTGAAAGTTATCAGTGTTGGTATGTCCACACTTGAGCTGAATCCTGCAGATACAAGTGCTTTAACCATGTTGAATTCATCATGGCATCATTGTCCCCTTGGGTTCATTGCCTATAACTCAATTTTTGCTCTAGTGTCCCCTCCCAAAAAGGAAAACAAAATCTTCATTCTAAGAAACATTTATATTTAATTTTTAATGCTTAAGTGAATAAGTGAATTGCTAAATATGCATCAGGAAAATCTAATTAGTAAAGGCATTTTATAAATTATATATGTGGATCTATGAATTTTCCTTACTGTGGATGAATATATATATATATATATATATATATATATATATATATATATGAAACTACCTTCTTGGGGTTTGGAATTGAGCAAAGAGGAAGGTGTGCAATCATTTCTTGGTATGCGCATTCATCCCTCTCTGTGAGTTGAATCACTCCATCCAACACAAGAACCTTTCCATAGGTTGATGACTAAAACAAGAAACAACAAAGTAGTATAATGTAATTAGCATAAAAATAATATGTGCAATATAATGTTTAAGCCAAAATATTTACATCAATCAAGAAAGCCTTGAACAATACCTGGAATACCATAACATTTTGATACTCGGATTTTCCTTGAAATAAGATCTTCTCTACCTTCAAGGAGTGTGCCTCTCCTGTAGAAGACAAAATAATCTCTTTATGCATGCCATTTTCTCCATCCTTTCATTCATGATAGTGACAAATACTAATCAAAATTTGTGCAATGTACATATGAAAAAATGGAGAATCAATGTCGTAAGACTCAGAAGCCAAACCAGACTAAAAACTGGAATGCTCAACAGGTCACGGTTTTACTGGACAGTTACAATCCAATTCTTGCAACATTTTAGTGAACATTTCCAAAAACCAACTTCTAAAAGGAAGGGGATGAAATTATCAGATAAGACAACCTGCAATTATGATGTCATTTAAAGTTCCAACTTCAAAATTTTATATAACATTTGCATTAGAAATACAAAAATGTAACATATATAGATACACAAGCAGAGAGAGATTGGGGGGTAAAAGTGGAACTTTTGGACTAGTAAATAGAATCACATGCTCGTTGCTGCCATAAGTAGTAAAAGTGAGCATTTTGTACAAATGGAAATGAGTTGCATACGAAAAAAAAAACATGGGCCCAACCGAAAGTGCATCTAATGAAGAGAAAAAAACACATCGCAACTGTCTGCAAAATTCAATTGGAGTTCTGATTCAACGTTCTAGAATCAACATATCCAAATTATGTGTTTTATGCTTCAACATTGTTTACAAATATTTTTTGGCAGAATTGGTGGAATTTCCACAATATTTCATCAACATTTGGATAATTTGTACATTATGAACCGGAAATTGTGCTGTTATATCAGAATTCTCAAAATATCAGGAAAATATCAAGGGAAGTTAGGCTTTTTTTCTTAATTCCAGGAGGTCTCATCCTCCTTAGACTTAGAGAGCAAATTGTGCAAATTTTCAAGGAAATTACAAACCATGGCTGTAATCAGTGTAATGTAAAATAGGTACCACTAAGTCCATACATTAGACAACATAAAATATCTCCATAAATTTCTGAAAGGGGAGCAGAGAAATGTATATCATAGTAAATAAAATATAACTAGTTTTGTTTGGATCACAGGAGTAGATATTGCAAACAGCTTTTGTCCACATTTCTCTAAACTCCCCAACACTGAAAAGAAGTCATGAAACAGTAGAATCTGGAGATTCATGGAATTGAAAAATCTAACTGTCTCCAATTCCAAATCCACTCTAATCTAAACATAACCTTATAGTGTGATTGGTAGATAACAAGATTTATTAGAAAAAACAATAAAATAGAAGCTACTAGTGAGAGGTTGGGTCAAACAGCTCCATCAATAACACATGGCTTGTTTTAGAGGGTTGCACACATTGATACAAAATTGTTAATTAGAAAGACAAAAGAAAGGACAAGGGCCTTAAATGATGCGCAGAATGAGGTTGGGAAGGTGTTAAAGATTTGGGTGTGAATAAGACAGAGGGATTCTCCTGGGGGAAGGGAAGGGTGGGTACACTTAAGGGGGTAAAGTGGTCAATAAAGTTGGGAGTGAAGGAGGTTCAATGGTTTTCAGGAAGTGCCAGGAATGTAAAAAGCGGGTTGGGTTAGGAAAGCAAAAATTCTTAGGAGAATGACCAATCAGCCCAGATAAGAATTTTATAGCCCCAAAGTACAGGGAGAATGCATCTGCAGGATGTGGTTTCTGGGGGGAGAGGACTAGTAGTAGGGGGCTGGAATTCAGAATTCTGAATCGTGTGTATCCGTACTTGTCCGAAAATTGTTTCTGGGTATCTGAATAAAGAGTTAAAGACGCACAGCTACAATGATAGCCTGGAAAGCCAAAATCTGACATTCGTGACTAGACACAAAAGGAGACATGCCCACAAAACATTGGACAGGACGAGATGCAATAATTTCAGTTTGAACTCGCAAGCAAAAGCAAACGAGAAAAAGAAGATTAAGCGCAAAATGAAGGAAAAGGCAGATATTCTTAATGGCAAGACGGAGATGCTAAGCAAATCTAGTCAGTAGCCAAAATAAAACTAAAATCAAAAGAATCTATAAACCCAAAACGAATGATGAACAAACAAAACCAATCAATAGTCACAAACACCCATGTTTTTCAACTGAGACTATAAAGAGGATGCATTGAAGAGCTAATAAGATAAGCGAGATAGATAATTAACATTCGAGGAGAAAATAAAAAACAATAACCATAGCATATCCGAAAAAACAGAATCCACTATCATAATCCGAGCACACCCATCAAATGCCCAAACCGAAAACCAAGCATTATAACACAGACATAAACTCAGAATTTGAGAGAAACCCACCTGGCCACATTGGGCTAATCTCAGAAAACCAGCCGGGAATGACAGAGGAGATGCAGCGGGGCTCTTTCCCGTTCTCCATCTGGACAGAAACGCCATTCCCGTTGTTCGCGACCGCAGCCTCATCTCCTCTCGGCCTCTTAGCAGGTAAATCAGCAGCAGAAGACGCAGCAGAATGAGCTACACCCTCCATGGATTCTCGTCCCTCCTTTGTGCGTAGAACTCTAATCGACCCGGCAACAAGTGAAACTTTCTGTTGTAGGGAGTGCCACAACCTGAGCGAGCTATTGACAGTCGGAAGAGAAGATATCATGCACAGTGCAAGCTGTCAAGGATAATAACAGAGACCCGGGAAGACGCCTCCTCCTCTCACGCTCCGTCTTACACTTGCTGGCTCTCTCTGCAACTTTTAAACCTTTTTAGTAAGGAAATAGAAGGTAATCCCGAAACGGAACCGCATAATTACATTCAAGTACACCATATGATGGACTATTCGATTAGGGTTGTGACTTGTTGGAATTTGGGCATAACTAACAAAAAAAGCCTAAAATTTTTAGATATTTTACGCAATTGCCACTAGTTGGGAAATTGCCTATAAGCCTATAAGCCTCAGCGTCTGTTTGGGATGGAGGGCTTTCAAGCCTTTCATGCAACTACAACAGCATCTCGTATTGCAAGGTAGGCCCCACGTGGAAAGCTAGAAAGCTCTATTTCGTGAGCCCAAAAACAATGTTGTTGAGCTGAGAAATTGAATTTCTATTGAAACTAGTTTTGGTATCTTCTTGATGTTGAAGGCTGTTCAGCTCAATTGCCCCTCCCAAATGGGCTCTAGCTTTACTAGTAAGCCGATTTCTTGGTTGAATTTTTCGTTTTTTAGGTTTATTTAATTATCATTAAAATATATATATTTTTTATATACTAGTAAGTGTGTACATGTTTTGTATATGATAGTTCTAGATGATGATAATCATAGTAATAATTAGGAGTGGATTCGAGCCGAACCGAATAGTACTAGGCTTAAGTTTGGCTCACCAAAGTACTACAATGCTCGATCTCGATTTGAGAAAAAATGTTTTATAAAAATAAAAAATTATATATAAAAAATATTTTTTATTTAATATTTAGAAAATTAAGAAATATAATATTTTTATTATATATGTATTATTTTCTAGAATATATATATATATATATATATATATATTCGAGCTCGGCTCGCAAGCCTCACGAGTCGAGCTCTATTAGGCTTGAGCTTGACTTGAAGCTCAGTTGAAACCAAGCCGAACTCGAGTGGCTCATGAAGAGCTCGACTTGTGGCCATCTCTAGTAATAACGTATCCAAATTTTTCTATAAACTTTATGTATTTTTTATTTTTTGTTTTTTATTATTAATCATATGCAGATTGAAAATCCAAATATGATTACATAAATACCTCATCTAAATATGTGATAGTTAGATCGATTTGTAAAGTTTCAAGCATCATTGATAGGCTTACTTTTTGGCTAGATTATTCTCTGTGTAATATTTAATCTTTTTGGTGTATCTTTTTTTGTTTATTTATCAAAAAAAAATGTAAGATTTAAATAGAGGGAATTGAATGGGGTGAAAAGTAGTAGTTTAATTTATAATTTAAATCTCATAATTAAATAAGGATTAAATTAAAAATTGAGTACTTTAGTCAAAAGAAAGTTCCATAATCTTATCCATATTTTTAATAGTAGTATAAATATAGAATTATAGATGTGTTCAATTTTTTCTATAATTTTTTTTTATTTTTGTGTAAAAATAATTCTAATATGTCACACTTACTTTTTGTTTAATATGATAAATATATGATATTATACATGTACCTAAATGTTTTTTTTTTTGCAAAATTTATGTATTTTTATATTTTATTAATTTTTATTATTTATTTATTTATTTATGACATTAAAGGTTAATATGGTTGACCCAAAATTTGAACTATTGATCTTTGCCAAATAATATAATAATTTCATTTTGGTCAGTTCTAAATTATGTATTTCATTTTCATTATCAATAAAAATAATTATTGTTTATTAAACCATTTTTTAATTTGATTAATAAATATATCATAAATGTGTCAATTTTTTTCTACATTTTTTGTAAGTTTCTATATTTATTTCTATTTTAAAAATTTTATTACCTAACTATGACTTTGTAGGTTGATCAATTTGATTCGGATGGTTGAATTGCTTAGCCACCACTTAGATTAAAAACGATTTTGTTTTTTAGTAAGTTTTAAAATATATGAATTTATATTATTAAAAATGTTGACACATTTATAATTTAATAAGAGAAAATGAGAATTAATAATTTAAGTATAAGACTTAATGAGAGGGGATTAAATGATGTGGGAAGTAATAATTGAAGTTATATTTTCAACCTTACCATTAGAGATGGATTAAATATATAATTATGGGCATTTTAGAAGCCATTAAAACTGTAATAAAATGGCTTTTATACCATTTCTAGTCCAAAAAAAGTTTTACATTGCATTCACACTTTTATATATAGTATAGATTTATATTTTATTTGACCTTAAATTTAGTTTTATTAACGTATTTATGGAATTTTTATGTATTTTCCTAGTGCATTCAAGTGTTTTTATATCTTTCATTTGTACACATGCGTTTTCAAAGCATATCCGTACTTACATTTATACCTAAATTATTCAGTATGATACCCAATACCGATACTTTGATCATTGGTTAAAAATATGAATGTTAATTTGTTAGGTGGGCGCCCTCTATGTATTGGGAAAATCTCCCACGGATAACTATGGGAGATGTTCCCAATGCACACTGAGATGTGCATGTGGGGCACAAATTTGATCTCACCTGGTAACCAGTCAAACAGGCCATGATATATAATTCGGCATGAGATTGTCACGTTTAGGGCTGTTCACGGGTCGGGTTGGGTTGGTTTACTGATGTTTTTCCAACTGAAAAGACCTGGTCGAGTTACCTGAAATTGAAACCGAAACCGATCCTATGTTAAGCAAAACCGACCTGATCGGTTTGAGTCGGTTTGGGTCAGTTTCAGCTCTACTTGGTGACTTAGTTGCTGTTCAAATGTTTATTTCTGGCTCTACATTCTCAAAGGAAACCAGCATTTCCTTAATGTTTTGTGGCCCATCCATGGATCCAGTTGTGGAGGGAGCAGAGTTTGAGAGATAAGTTAGTTAAGTAGGTTGTAACTAGGATAGAGACAACTTAATTAAGTAGGAAAAAAGTAAGTTGTAACTAGTAACTAGGAACTAACTACTAATTCGGTTCGGTTTGGGTCGGTTTCAATTTTCACACATGAAAACCGAAACCAAACCAAATCATCGGTTTATGATTTTTTATAACCCAAAACCGACTAGTGCTAAAAAAAACCCGACCGACTCGGGTTGATTGGGTTGGGTGTTCTTATGAACAGCCCTAGTCACGTTTTTCAATTTAGCGCCTGTATTTTCAATAATTGATTGGAAGTCATATTTGCCCCTGTCGAGTGTCGACTGTCGTTCTCTAAAAATTATACGCTCTTATTTATTTCAATTTCAAAAAATATAAAAATCTGAAACGCATACGAATTTAGCAGCGCGCTCTTCCCGCTCAGGCAGAGCGGCCATGACGACTCCGACATATCTGCATCTTCTCTGGTTTCCCGCGAATCTCACGACATATGAAACCCCAATCCTAACCCTAGTTCTCTTCATCCCTATTGTCAGCTGCAACTATCTTGTCTTTTGTCTTCTTCTTCTTCTTCTTCCTGTTTTTCTTTTCCACTGCATGGTATCATCCGCTCTCCAAGGTTTCCGCGGGTTTAAAAAATTCGGTCTACGACATGGAAGATGAATAGCACCGATCCATCTCCGGAGTCAAGATTTCGCCCCCGGCGATCTCCTGCGCCGATCCCTGAGGAACAGAAGCCATGGCAGTATCAAATTCTCGATCCAGGTGGCCAGGTTATAGCTCTATGGAATCATATATTACTTGTGACTTGTCTGATCGCGCTCTTCCTCGATCCTCTGTACTTCTATCTTCCTTCAGTTGGAGGTCCGGGTTGCATGACATTGGACTTGCATCTGGGTATCGTTGTTACGTTCTTCCGGTCCGTGACCGATCTTTTCTACTTGATGCATATGGTCATAAAGTTTCGGACAGCATTCGTTGCGCCTAATTCTAGGGTTTTTGGGAGGGGCGAGCTTGTCATGGACGAGCGACAGATCGCAATGCGGTACTTGAAATCTGATTTCGTGATTGATCTCGCGGCAACGCTACCACTTCCGCAAGTAAGCTTTATTTCCCAACCAGGGTTTCTTTTTCTTGTAACGTTTTTCTTTTATTTCCCTTTCCCCCCTAATAGCCTGGAATTCTCAACTTACTAAGGAAAACAAATAATTAATACAAAAATGATAATTTACCATCTTCAATTACACAAAGAATGGTTGTCCAAACTCGAAAATGACTGTTTTCGAAAAAGTGAATTTTCATTGTAGGAATATGGCGCTCCTTAATCCTTATTTTTTAACAAAGGCTGTCCCTCTAGATTCCATATCTCATAACTTTCTTCTATACGCCTATACGGTATGCTATCCGACCGTTAGTTTGTTTTCCACGTTCAATGTAACATATGATTCGTTTTCTAATGAATGTCCTTTCCAAGGAAGGAGTTCGGATTTACTCACAAAATTGGTTCCCACACCCACACCCATACCCACACCCACTTCACAGCCTTTACCGCTGCGCATCTTGATGCATGTATATTTATATGCAAGGCTACAAGGGTTGTGAGGACTAATTTTGTGAGATGAAATCCGAATTGCCATTCAGTTGGGAGCCGTTTGATAACAGTTGTATTCAAAATTTTATTGTAGTCTTTAGTGAATAAAAAAATTATTGGGAAATTTAGATTTGTTGTTTTTAAGTTTTTGTTTATTTTCTGAATGTATACTACTACAGTACTCCTAGATTTCCTCATTTGTCATTTTTTCCAACTATTATATACAAACTCAAAAATTTCTGAGACTGAAGAGTCAATAAAAACCCCAAAGTTTTTAAGGAGGAGGGCTAATTCAGATGAGCTCCCTTAAGAAGTGTGCTCCACAATCCATTCTCTCGTTGGAACATTTCCTTTGTGCTTGTTCTGCAGGGAGCCCATTGGAACTAGTTGTAGGCTACTTAAAGGCTGAAACTAAATTTGGGTTCACTATAATCTTTAAATTTTAATATTAAATTATTTTAACAACTAAGGCTCAGTGGAAAGAGTAAAAATACAAAGTTTGACAATACAAAATATAAAGTTTTACGCTATACATATTTGTTTTTGTACTCTTCGCAAATTAAACTTAAAATACAAATCAATAAAGTTTTTCAGTTTAGCAACTCCAACTATTATCAAACTGCCCCTTAATTGTTTCTTCATTTTATGGCCAACTAAATAAATATTTAACTTTTCTTTTGAATGTAATGACATTCTTGTTTCACATATAGATGTACTTGCTTTCCAAGATCCAGTGCAATGACGTTTTTCTTTACTATTGACATGGGACTCTTCTTTTATTAAATACGAACTTAATTACTAGATCCAAAGATCCAAAGGGAGAAAACCCCTTAAGAGTCGGAATACATGGCCCAATCACTACAAACAACACGATAAACATTTGGAAAATAATACAATATCTTACTATTGTTTTAAATACATGGTTACTATTTGTCGCCAAAGGTTGAAAGTATCAATATCTATTGGTGTTGTCGTATAATACCGCTGTTCTGGGTCATCGATATTAGATGTGCTCAATTCTAAGAATTAAATGATTATATTTGTTTTAAATTTTAATACATGATAAGATACATCCACGGACAAAGTATCAGACCAAAGAAAACAAAAAATAAAAGAGGTAATTTGAGTTTAGTCCATTTCAGAATTGTCAAGGGAGGATGCTGTTTATCGGGGGTGGGGATAAATATATTTGGAGAATTAATTTATGAATTTTGAGGTGGAATGGACTGTTAAAAGACTATAAAAAATGAATAGTTTTGGCTGAATGAAACTCTTGATACACAAATTTTGCATATTCAGATTATCTGGTACTTTGGACCATGTTAATTGCCACAAAGGATAATATTGGATAATGACTTTCTTTTGTTATGCATAGGCATAATTAGGCACCACATATAATAAAACAGTAAGTTCCCCAAGATTGTGCCCACTATGTGCAAAACTACATACAAAATGTGGTCTTCTTGATTCAAGTTGAATCTGTTCTACCAAATACATAGGAATAATTTGCCCAAGATTGTGCCCACTATGTGCAAAACTTCATACAAAACGTGGTCTTCCTGATTCAAGTTGAATCTGTTCTACCAAATACATTTTTTGAATGTTAAAACTTAAAATTGAGTTTGCATTGATGTGACAGCATTTCGACTTGAAACGGGAAGGCCACCAAACAAGCTCTTGCATTTGGCCCGGGCAACGCCTTGGGCACCTGGGTGATAAAAATGTAAAGGTAAGTTCTTTATCGCCATAAGTTGGTCTCTTCAAAGTCAATGGCGTGCTGCTGTGACCTTCTTTTCCTTTACTCTCTTTGCATGAGGGGTTTCATATAACATTGTTATTCTAGGTAATAAAAAACATTGTCCTTTAAGAAACAAAGAATTTTTTCCTTAGGTCAGTGGAAACTGCATCTACTCATTGCTTAATCTTCATCTTATTTAGTTTTTTATTTTAAATTTAAAATGATTACTTTATGTATGGTAGAGATTGGTTTTGTTTATGTAGCAACTTATTTGGGTTAGACCTCTCTTGTTTTTCTTTTCACCCTTTGTTCATGGAGTAAGTTTTAGCGTGATGAACTTTTCCAGGTGTTTAAATACACCTTTCTCTATAAGAACTCTTACTTAAAAAAATGAATTCGAAACTGCGGAACTATCACTTAGGCAGAATTCCATGTAGGCTACAGGATTAACATGGGTATCAGGCAGGGCTAGTAAGGAGGTACCGTGTCTAATGGATGCTATGGATTTGGCATAAGATTCCTCCATCTGACAGAAATAGGTAGTGTTATCTAGCAAGTTTCCTTGTTGACCCCAATTAGAAAAAAAAAAAATCTTTCCCTTTTTTCGTTTATACTATACATTTTATATATCGTGTCGCTTAGTTTCTTAAGCTCTTCGTATGTTTATTTCCTCTTAATCTAATTGTCTCACAGTTTTAGAATGTCAATTTGTTTCTTTCCTTTTTTTATGTTTCTAGAGTTATGTTTTGCTGCTAGAAATTTTTTTATCACTTTTGCTCATTTGGTCCTCGTTCTTAGTTATATTGTGCGTATTTCTCCCATGCCTCCAATAATAAGCAATCATTGTGTGACTGGTGCCTAGGATGTAAAACTTAGTTACTATTATATGCACGCATCTTGCGTGCTTGTAAATTTGGATTCCTAGAAACTTGAATGTTGCAGCCCATGGTCTGATCAAAGTCGGTTAGTTTGTTTAATTTCTTATTTGAGGAAGCTATATATCCTCGTTTAATTCTGGTCATTTTTTCTATTAATAAATAACTAATTGATTTCTTTTGTTTCGGTCATTCCTTTCCCCTCTCCTAGTCTATTATGGTATTTCATCTTGTACTCAGGTACTCTTGTAAGCACACATCTTGCATGCCTGTAAACTTGGAAATCTGAAATGGAACTCTTTTTGGTCTCAGAGAATACAATAAGAAGCCCAAGTGCCAAGTCTAGCTTCTTTGTATTGCCACCTTGACAACTACCATAGTGCCAAATGTAACCCTTTTGTGTTGCAACCTTGACAACTGTAGGACTGCATTTTGATAATTATTATTCCTAGTGAGAGAGGAACCTGCAATATTGCATGGGAAGTTGATTTTGGCTTAACCTTGTTGCCTGGTATATAGCTTAACAAGTTAAGAACAGTGAAAAATTGCAGTATCTTAGTTGATTTTTACTTTGTCACTCACCTTTAGATATTGTGCCGCAGCTAGAACCTAAATTGTAATGTTGTTAACGAGAACTGTTATTATTATTGAAACTCTAGATTGCTGTGGTACGAAAATTCTGAAGGTCCTAGATTTGCAGTTTCTGGCTACCTCTTGCAGAATTTAATTTTTTTTGCAATGTTTCGTGTCGCAGATTGTCATATGGTTTGTAATGCCGGCGGTGCGAAGTTCCACTGCTGATCACACAAACAACACACTTTCTCTGATTGTTCTCATTCAGTATGTTCCTAGGTTGTTTCTTATGTTTCCCATAAATCGTCGGATCGTTAAAACTACTGGAGTTATTGCCAAGACTGCTTGGGCAGGAGCTGCATACAATCTCCTTCTATATATGCTCGCCAGTCATGTATGTTTGAATTCCCTAACTTTTGTCCGTACTAATTATCTAAAGGAAATTAGCCAAAAACCATTCTTTGGCATTTATCAAAAAAAAAAAAGCCCCTTCTTTGGCGGTCGGGGGAAAATCATTCATTGGCCGGACCTGGGTATCTTAGGTCTTAGCCCATGTATGATACACAGTGGGCCTAAGAAAGTTTTAGGTTATGGTTGGTTTGAAGGGAAAGGAATGAAAAGGAAGGGAAAGGTAGGGAAATCTTTACAAGGTTTGTACAGGTTTCATTATCTTCCCTACTTTTTCATATATCCTTAATGTTTGTCTTAAATAAAATTCATAAATTTAAAGGGACACTGGACCGAGAAAAATCTGCTGCCACCATGGTCACATGCGACCCCAATGAATAATAAAGACACCGACTTTTCAAATATATTGAAGGCATCATATCAACTGATTTTTTTATTTTGAAATGCTGGTGTTTTCGCCATTCATTGGGGGTATGGTCACAGCAGATTTTTTCTCCACTGGACCCCCGGACCAAAAATGAAGTAATTAAAATGATTTAAGGGAGAAAATAATAAAAGAAGTGAGGATACTTGTGAGAATATTGTAAGTGAATGCCATTGTCTTTTTTCTACTTTGCTTTTGCTGCAGGTTCTAGGAGCTTGCTGGTATCTGTTGGCTGTTGAGCGTCAGCACCACTGCTGGATAACAGAGTGTATGAAGGAGACTAATGTACTTTTTCCAGCTTGCAGTCGTCTTTTTCTGGATTGTAGTAGTTTGGAAACAGCTGAACGGAAAGCATGGCTCAATTTCACTAGTGTGCTTACTCATTGTGATCCCAACAATAATGATTTCAGATTTCCGTACGGAATGTTTGCAGATGCTTTTACTAATGAAGTAGCTTCAGCAAAGTTTTTGGACAAGTACTTATATTGCCTTTGGTGGGGTTTAAAACATTTGAGGTATATATATATATTTTGTTCAAGCTGTCCATTTTCTGAATGCAGCTGATACAATGATCGTTTTGCTTCTACCAATTGGAATTAAAATAACATGTGCTTTCCCTTTTCTTTAACATAAACGGCTGAAAACGGATGCGATTGTAGAAGATATATCTAGATCCAAATTTGAGTTGTTTGTATTTATATTTGAATTGAATGTTATTCATTGAATTTAGATTAGATCTTCATTGACATAGGATATTGAATACTATTGACCAAATAAACTAAAAATGATCAAAATATTATATATTATTAATAGAATGAACTTAATATGACTTTGATATTGTATTATCATGAATAAAATGAATTGAATAACTTCTATGAGACTTAAACAATGATCTTTAGCAAATGTACAAAATCTCAAACAACTTTTCTGATAAATCTAATATAAATTCAATCCAATTATAAACGAATTGAATTCACATATCCCTTAAGTGAATCATATTTGAATTTGAATTCAGACAAAATGTATTCCTTTTGCAGCCTTATTTACATACTACCATTTTGATGCTTGAGGATTTAATTGTTCATTCATCTACCAACTATAAGCTATTTTCTCTGCAGTTTTACCCTTTATTTTTATGGCTGTTCATTTCTTGCAGCTATATTATGGGATAACTTTTTATTATTTTTGCCATGCATCTTCATCCTTGCATTCTTTACTGAAGCAAATGAATGGATATTCTTCTTCTTTAAGGAACAGAACAGTTCGATTTTTTTTCAGATTAAACTGAAAAGTTTAATTCTCTTTGTTACTTTTATTAGATGACGAAATAGGTTTGGGTAAAATATAGTTAAAGTTGATCATGTCCACTTCTGTGGTTTTGCCCGCAGTCCTGGTTTTAGAATGCCAGGAAAATCAGGTTTATTTAAGAAACTTGTGAATAGAACAATGAAATAGCAGTTGCAAGAAAATAATGGCATATTAAGAGAGGATTTTGAAGTGAAAAGTGATAGACAAAAATAACGACATAAAACATGTAGTATCGCACTACTAGATACATGTGATGAACTGTACCAGTTAAGCACCATAATGGTATTTGAATTTTGACAGGCATACTATTTATTGGACATTGTATTCTTACAGATACATGTAGCAGCAAACATGGCTTGAAGTTTAATTTCAATTTATGAAATAAAATAATGCATTTTTCCATGGAACTATGATGTACCATTCCGACCACTTTTCAGTTTTATTTTATGAAATAAAATAGTGCATTTTTTTATATACTCTTTTTTTTTTCATATAATTGACTCTGTCTAATGCTTACATGATCCGAATTAGAATTGGCTAAAAGAAAAGTATTTTCTGGAAGATCAAGGGAAAGCTATATGTGGTTTTGACCTAACTGTTGATTCTGCAATGGTCCTGTATCTAGTTTACATTCTGAAGATAAATCTTGTATACGTTTGTAATCTTGTTCTTGGAGGTTAATTGAATGTACTAGTTCCAATCAAAGATGCTAATGTTTTTTTGGCAGGTAAATAGTATGACATAAAATAAGGTGATTAGATTGGGCTACATACACTTTTATGTTTTTAATAGAACTTTTGTTTATCGAACTTACCATCTATAGGAGTTCGGTACTCCTGCTAGTCACCAACTTAAGGTTATACACAACCTAGGAAATGACTTAAAGTTGATTTTGTTTTTCTGTTTTCATCTTTGTTTATCTAACTTCCCATCTATAGGAGTTCTGCACTCCTTCTGTACTATTAAACATGTGATACATATTCTTTGCTCTAATAAAATTCCTAAAGATAAAGTTGATTTTGTTTTTTCTGTTTTCTTCCTTAATTTTATCTTGTACTTACTTATTCATATTCTTGGAAAGCTTCTTTGATTGTTTGTACTGATGCATCTTTCATTTGTTGCTATGTAGTTCATATGGACAGAACTTGACAACTACCACTGCAGTTGGTGATACATCATTTTGCATTCTTATAAGCATCGTGGGTCTAGTTCTATTCTCCCATCTGATCGGGAACATGCAGGTAACATCTGGTATAGGATTTCTTGGTTATATATACTTGCACAGATATACACACACACAATAACAACATCAAAAGAATCTTGTACTTAATTGTATGGGCTTTTGGGTTGAACAGCCTTTGCTTTTGTTAACTCATAAAAATAATAAGGGTTAATTGCTTAAATATACCCCCCTGCAGTTTCATCAAACATAATCTTGTTAAAAAGCATTTAACCGTTAAGATTGACAGAAAAATTAAAGGACAAAAATGCCCTTTTAACTGTTCTTTAATTTTTCAAAATATGTATTTGAGGAATCAAATTTTCTGGGTTTTTCTTTTTCTCGTATCGGTTTGAAGGAAAACAAGAGAGGGCAGAAAAGCAGTAGAATCTAAGATCAAGAATAATAAAACAAAGCCAACAAGCAAAGACACGTTTTTGGTTTTGCTTCGTCAGGAGGTGAAGTGCTTTCCTGATCCTCTACACCATCATAGTGGCAACCCTAAGAAGCTAGACTTCATGATCTCTCTCTCTCTCTCTCTCTCTTGTTGTGGCTGTGTTCTAGTTTGGTTTATCTCCTCGGCTCGATGGCTACAGAACAGGAGAGAGAAGAAGAGAGTGGGGGTAAAACTAGAACTTTAATATAATATAAGACACATGTGATATGTGGCCCAAAATGTTTCACTGACAGAGGGGGCCTATTTGTGTCAAATGGGACCAATACACAGTATATATTTAAGTAGTTTTTGAAACCACCGATCTTTAAATGGTTTAATAAAACCACATAGTATATGTAACTAATTAGCCCAAATAATAAAGAATAAAAATATTTAAGAATTTTCTATTGGTAACTAATTAACATAGAATTTCCTTCTAGTTGTAAGCTAGAACGTGGTTGAAGTTGATGCTCATTTTATGCGCTTGTATTATAACGAGTTAACCTTTGCTGCAGGGACACTGCAGGTTCTCCTGCCATTGATAAATCAAAGCATGGCCATATTACTAATGTTAAGAAATTAAACTTTAACATTATAAAAACTTGAAAACACGGGCGAAGTGGACATGTTTTGGTTGGCCCGTGGCAGCTGAATTTGCAGCGAAAGTGCATCCCTTGGATTTTGGTTAGTGCAACGCCTGTTCAAAGAGCACTCTACAGTCTTTAGATTAGAAATATACTTTATTTGATAGGAAGATATTCCTAATGCAAACTTGCAAGAGGCTGTTTAAACAATGTAAACACTAATTTACATTGACTGAAACCAAACTCATTTTATGAACAGGCATACTCAAATAACAATAACTATCTCTGTTTAGGTTGTTGTCTTGTGATTTAATGTTATGGACTAATTGACTACCATAGTATTTACCATGCTATCTCTATGTTTTTCATCTGTTCTCCTTTTAATATTTTTTATCCTGGTGGCAACGATAATTTCTAGCTCAGCCCGCAATGCGTTTATATAATATATATATTGTCATATAATAGAAAATACTATATGTACTAAATAATGTGTTAAATGAAATAGGGCCAAAGACTGGCCAGATTGGGCCATGATCACCCCTAGTGCAAGTCATACCCTCAATGTTTCTTGGATTCTTATAAATGACAGAATATCTTCAGGTATTATACCAAACGCCTTATAGCATTTGTCTGGGTACATCCACTACATTGCTTTGCTTGAACCTCCATATATCTTAGTCATTTGGCCCCTCCTCTAATTCCCAAGTGATTATTAATTTATTGTTTTTAGGTTAAGTTTGGGAGTGCTTATTATAAATGGTTATTTTAATAAGCATTTATAAATGTTTGGTGAAAAATCACTTATTTTAAACATGAATAGTATAGGTATTGTCAAAATTATGTGACGGGCCAAGATACGTGAGAAAGGAAATAAACAATTATTGAATAAACACTTAAAAATAAACTCAAAATTTGGACTTCTCAAATAACTTTTTATTCTCGGGTTTATTTCTCAAATGCAAATTGCAAATAAGTGTTTATTGGTGTTGTTTCTGTCCAAAATAAGTGATTATTTAAATAAGCATCCACAAAATTTGCCTTTCATTTAGTGAAATACTGATATCATTAAGTTTGTATCCGGTCTACCGTTCCCAGGACCCCATTGGGTAAAGACCTTTACCATATTGTAGCAAATTCCACTTTCATTTAGGCAGACTTGAATGCCATTTTTTCCTAATTGTTTTGAATGGTGCGTTGATTGGTTTTAAATACTTGACAATATTTAAATCCAAAGTTTCTAGGCATCGATAAATGCTCAGATTTTATGACATTGAAATTATTTATGGGCTTTTAGATACTTCTAGTGTTTTAAAATTTCTGTTTTTCGGCTCCTGAAGACCTATCTTGCATCTATGACGGTGAGGATTGAAGAGTGGAGAGTTAAGCGAAGGGATACCGAAGAATGGATGAGGCATCGGCAGCTACCATTAGAACTGCAAGAACGTGTTCGCCGGTTTGATCAGTATAAGTGGCTAGCCACAAGAGGAGTAGATGAAGAGTCCATTTTGCATTCCTTACCTCTGGACCTTCGTCGTGAAATCCAGAGGCATTTGTGTCTTGCTCTTGTTCGTCGTGTAAGTATTTTCATGTTTCTATTTGTGAACATCCCACTTTTTGTACTGCAGATTGATATACTATTTGTTAGCCTTAGCCATTCTCTCTCTCTGAGAGGGCTTTAGCCGCTACTAAGGTAATCTAGTGCCCATTTGAGAGGGTTTTCGGGATGCGGCTTTGGTGTTCTGAGTTGGGCCCAGCTGTGTTGGTAAAAATCGGGAAAGTCAACATGAGCTTTCCCAATGCCCAGACCAGTGAGACCACTGCTCAAATATGAAACTACTGAGTAGCTTCTCTGGAGCACCGGTATTCAACCACCGCAGCTCAATTAACACAACGCACCCTAAACACAGAACCCTTCCCAAATGGGCTCCTAGCTTAACTTCATTTTCATTCAGTCAAAGTGCTCATGGACTAATGACTTCAACACTGCACATGATGAACCCACTGGTTGAACTCCTATTCCATTTAACAGGTTCCTTTCTTCTCACAAATGGACGGCCAGCTTTTGGATGCCATTTGTGAGCGCCTCGTCTCATCCTTAAGTACTCAGGATACCTATATTGTCTGCGAGGGTGATCCGGTGAATGAAATGCTCTTTGTTATCAGAGGAACACTAGAGAGCTCCACGACCAATGGGGGAAGATCAGGATTTTTCAATTCTATCACCCTCAGACCTGGTGACTTCTGTGGTGAAGAGTTGCTTACATGGGCTCTAATGCCCAACTCAAGCCTGAACTTACCATGCTCAACGCGTACAGTCCGAGCCCTTAGTGAAGTTGAGGCATTTACACTTCGAGCCGAAGACCTCAAGTTTGTAGCAAGTCAGTTCAAACGTCTTCACAGCAAGAAGCTTCAGCATGCTTTCAGGTACTACTCCCACCAATGGAGGACTTGGGGAGCTTGTTATATACAAGCTGCATGGAGACGGTTCAAGAAGAGAAAGTTGGCAAAGGAGCTGGTGATGCATGAGAGCTTCTACTACATGCCATTTTCAGACCAAGATGGTAACTACAATGATGAAGCCCCAGAAGAGGATGGTGGGGCAGAGAGCTCATCAGTGGACAATTCAAATAATGTTCAGCATCTTGGGGCCACAATACTGGCTTCCCGGTTTGCTAAAAATACAAGAAAAGGGGCTAATCATAAGGTCAAGATGGATCCTTCTGCTGCCAGCTTAAAGATGCCAAAGCTTTTCAAGCCAGATGAACCTGACTTCTCTGCAGATTGAGAGGATGGTTAACTAGTGGAACGTTAACACATCGAGGATAAAATTGCAGATGGAGGGAAGTGATCGAAGGTTAGATAGATCTTTGTAACATGTGTGTATATTTCAAGAATAGCGATGATACATCCTTTCGTTGATAGAAAATAGTAAAAACACAGATTACTTACTGATCTTGGTGTTGTAGCTTGTAGATTACATGTAACTGCATGTGGGAAAAGTTGTCGATCGGAGTTGTTTTGTACCATAATTTATATGTAGATTATTGTCTACTTTACTTTTTGGTTGCTTGGAGATTCTCTTGGGTGGGAAAATTACTTTAAAGAGAAAATGATACTTAATACCTTAAGTTTAATTCTTAATAAGATGAATTTAAATGAGGTGAAAAGTAGCACTTTAAATTACATTTTCTATTTTCACAATCATAGCGTACTAAATTAAAAAATACTTAAAAAAATTTCACACTCTCATTCATACTTTTAATGGTAATGTAAATATAGATATAGATATATATTGGAAGAGACCTGTCCAATGCATGGGTGCTGTTAAAAGAAGCCCATGTTAAAGGGGAGTGATTACTTTTAGTTTCTTCATAAAAATGAAAGTGAATTGGTTGGAAGTAGTCTCTGTTTTTTTTTTTTACTTGTTAAAATAAAAAACTACAAAATTCTGAAGGGGTTGGGAAGAGTGAATAAGCTAATGTGTACAAACTGCATTTAGAATATTGCATAGATGTCTCGGATCCCCCTCTTTCTTTTCAATTCATGCCCATTGCCCTTGTAAAATTCCATTTACATTTAATTACTCTTTCAGTATTTGGAGAAGAAAAATATTGTCCAAAATTTTGGGGTAAAACAAATTTGAAAGTGCAAATTTTGTATCCCATAAACAAATGCAAAATTTACACCACCTTTTCTTATCTTGATTCTCTCTAGGTCCATATAAAGTGGGGACAACCATCATTTTACTTCTAGTTTCACTCTTTCCAAATGAAAGACCTTCCTCTTACCTTCATTTTTTTTTTATATAACTAATAATTGTGCACATGCTTTGCATGTGATTAATCTAGATGATGAAAATGATAGTAATAATATATCCAAAATTTTCTATTAACTTTATGTATTTTTTATTTTTTTATTTTTAATTGAATGTAGATTGCAAAATTCAAATCTGATTACATAAACACATCATCCAAATATGTGATAATTGGACCGAGTTGTGAAGTTTCAAGCATCATTGATATGCTTATCTGTTTGGCTACATTCTTCTTTTTGTAATGTTTTATCTTTTTTATGTATCATTTTTTTGTTTATTTATAAAAAAAAAATGTATGATTTAAATAGAGGAATTGAATGAGGTGAAAAGTAGTAGTTCAATTTACAATTTAAACCTTACAATTAAATAGGGGCTAAATTAGAAAATGAGTATTTTAGTTAAAAAAAGTATGTTCCACAATTTTATTCATGTTTTTAATGGTAATGTAAATATAGGATTATAGATGTGTTTAATTTTTTCTATATATATATATATATTTTGTATTTGTGTGTAAAAATAATTATGATATGTTATAATTACTTTTTATTTAATATGAGAAATATATGATATTATACATGTGCTTAAATGCTTTTTCTTGTAAAATTTATATATTTTTTCATTTTTGGCCAATTCTAAGTTATATATTTCATTTTCATTATAAATAAAAATAATTCTTGTTTATTACACTTTTTTTTTTTAATTTGATTAACAAAATATCATAATATGTCTATTTTTTTTTACATTTTTTATAAATTTTTATATTTATTTCTAATTTAAATTTTTTATTACCTAACTATGACTTCATAGGTTGATTAATTTGATTCAGATGGTTGAATTGCTTAGCCACCACTTGGATAAAGAGTGATTTTGTTTTTGAGTCAGTTTTAAAATATATGGATTTATATTATTAAAATATTGACATAGATCTAATTAGTAGTATTTATTAGCAAAAAATAAATTAAATATAGGATTTAATAAGATAAATTGAGATTTAATACCTTAAGTATAAGACTTAATGAGAGGGGACTACATGAGGTGGAAAGTAATAATTAAAGTTACATTTTCAACTCTTATAATTAGAGATGGACTAAATACATAAAAATGGGCATTTTAATAGCCATTAAAATTGACATTAAAAATATAATAAAATGACTTTTATATCCTTTTTTCAAACAAAGAAACAGAGGGTAATTTTAATAAAAAAAAGTTTAACACTACATCCACACTTTTATATATAGTATAAATACATGTGAGATCACATAATTTAATTCTTATTTTTATTCATAAAAAATGAATAAGACAAAACCATATGTAAATTAAGCCGAGTTATGCTTCCCATAATTTACACTAGTGCAAATCCAAACAAATGAAGCCATGACACAGTAAACATCCTAAATCTATTTTTAGGAGCCAGTTAAAATCTAGAGGAAGAAAAATCCGCCCATTTAAGTTGGAGAAGACATTATCATAACATACAAAACACTTCTCTGTTGTGTTGTTGCTAAATTGCCAGAAAAGAGTTTCAATGCAGAATCCCAGCAAAGCAATATTGACGCAACAACAGGCTGCCTGTACCCTTTTTGACAATTGGACAAGAGCAACACTCATCTTTCTCTTTTCCAAGATAAACTCAATTTGTATTTTGGAAATTCTTTGATTGTAATCGTAATTAATTTTGTCCAAAAGAGGGAAGTCATATTTAGCTGTCATCCTTGAAATTAACTAACTTTGTTGCTCACCTGTTCAAGTTTGAATCGATGCCTACAAAAAGGAGTCCAAAACCTGTCTGAATGTATACTTTATAACCATCTACTTGTTAAAGGCACTAAGGTTGGAAATACTCATACAATATATCCAATATAGAGGCGTATATTGTCATTGATGGTAATAATAACATTGCTTGCTTCCAACATGCTTGTAAACCACACATCACAAGCATGATTCATACTTTATTTTATGATGATGATGGGATTGCAATGTGGGGTTGACCATCCAGTTTGAGAGTACTTAGTTTATTTGCTGGTGATTGGATAATAGTAAAGACTGTACACAATTTGATGCAATGTTTTAAAAATAGACCCGGAGGTTCCACTGTTTTTGTCTTAGGGGTGAGTGATTGATTTTATCATTTAGGATGAATGGGTCAGATTATGCCAGATAAGCATATGTATGTACGTATATATGTATATGTATGTATACCTAGTCTTTATTTTTCATTTTATATTTAATTATTTATAAAAAAATTGCTATAAATTGTAATTTGAGGCTAAAAAGGGTTTTCAGCCAAAATAATGGGCCTTGGTGCCTTGAAACGTCTAGGTTTAAAAAAATTATCCAAAATGAAAAAGAAAAATCATTCCAATTGAACATTAGAAACAAATTTATGGCCTCTGAAAGTTTATATACACATTTAGCGACTTAGTATACAACTCATGACTGGAGACCAGGTTGAAGGGGTCGGGTCAATAAATCAATCACCCAGGTTGGACAGTTCTTGACTAGGTCAACAGGTTTTAACCAAAAATGTATTTTATGAAAAACAAACCTGAAATCATGGCAGATTGAAGATTCGAATGATTCAACCAGCGAAGTCAAGATGGATTAAATACACTGATCTGAAGTCACATTCCATACAAAGTATCTTCTTCTATCCCTCAATGCAGTGGATTCATACATACTTTTAGTTGATGAAATTTCATGCTGTTCTGTCCTCTTTTGATTGTTTCCAATGGGGTCATTCCAATTCGATAATACTTCGCAAATAATCAATTTTGCCTTTTTGCGTTGGCTTCATGACAAGGTCTGGACCGGCTTTTATCTGATTTGAATTTGGATGTTTGTTTAGCCATAATTGGATGAAATTGGGTTTTTCCGTTTATGGTATTATTATTATTTTATATTTGATTTTATATGTTTGTATAAATTTAATGACATTTTAGACTATATATGTTTAGTTTGAAGGAAAAAGTAGGGAAAGGAAAGGAAAAGAAAGGAAAGGAAAGGAAAGGAAAGGAAAGGAAACCTTTACAAATCTTGTATAGGTTTTTCTGCCTTTCCCTACTCTTTCCTTCAAATCAAATATAGCGTTAATGAGAGATACTGATATACACATATATGTTTTACATATTTATCAGATATTGAATTTTATTCTGATGGTGCACATAGAGGTTCATTGGTCATACCACGGGCTGTGGGCTCGAGAATGGAAGGGCTCCATCAGACCATCATGGCCATCTCAGTATCCATGGGCTCTTGAATCGGGAGTGGGGCAAAGCAATTTCATTGTCACCACCGGACAATAAATCGCAAGGGTAAATTGCTTAAATCTCTTCTGAAGTTTGGTATTTGCAATCACCTCTCCCGAACCTTCTGACATGGTTGCAAGTAGGTTTCCTTTATAAGAATCCTCTACAAAGAGGCATGGAAATGTCCAAAATGTTCATATAATTACTTTTTATTAAAATATTTATTTTTTAAATTTTCTCTTCATATGAATTGCTAGCTCAAACCCTTTCAATCTCTTTTCTGGGATTGATTTATTTTCCAAATTCTCCCTTTACAACAATCGCTCAAATGTAAAGATGCGACTTTAAATTCTCTATTATTTTGTTGTTTATAAAGTTTAAGTTCATTTTTTTTTTTCTTGTAGAAACCAGCCTCAATAATAATTGTATGGTATTTTGTTCATTTTTGTGCCTCTTGTTATGGGATTCTAGAGGGGGTCTATTTGTAACTGTATCTAAAAGCTATAAGATTCTAAGTATATGTTTGGCATGGATGTTGCAGATATAACACTGTTTTGTTCATCAGAAAACGGTGCTGCTGATGTATGTGAGAATACGGTGTTTATTTTATTTTTTGTTTGGAAAAGATGTTGCCAGGTAGGATGTTTCCTGGAGCAGCAACATCTTCTGTTTGGTACCAATGCTCCATATCTATTTTTAGCACTAATACTGATACCCATTATAGGAAGTCCACATCATGTCCTCGTTGGCAGCGATGAGCTCTAATCTAAGAAAACGTCAAATTTGGCATTACTCTAGACCACGCCTTCTCAATTTTCAAGGTGTGGTTTGGATCACTGTTTTTTATGGAAAAACAGTTCTAAACATATTGACGTTTCCTGGAATACCATTTTTTCCAATGTAGTGCTGATGTATCACCGTTTTCTAGAGCAAAGGCATCGATGCCAAATCGACACTAACATAACACACCTGACCATACTAAACTTAACGGGAACATCTCCCTATGAATAACAATACAAAACAGGAGAGATGTTACTGATTTGAGACTGAAAGGCGTTGTGAGGTTGGCATGAGGAGTGCTGTGTGAGGAGCAATCCGAACTCTACATAAGATGCTTGACAAATGCAGCTATAATTGTTAAAAAAAAAGGTAATGTTTGAATCGCCCCAGTTGAAAACTCTGGCCCTAATAACCATTTTAGCCTTCCAAGGACGAAGCCTTAGGAAAAGGACAGCCCTAGGCTGCCCAGCTCAGAAGGGCATGAGCAGACATCAGACCAGAGTATTGGCTATTAGCCTATTACTACTCTATAATATATGGATAATATAGAGAATGCAGTGATAATTGCAGACTTGGAACGATATTCTCTGCACAATCACATGAACAGTTATGTAATGACCAATTAACTATGCAATAAATTAGGCGAAGGGGGACAAAAGTGACTGAGCATACTTTGTCCGGGCCCATCTTCCTATGCTAATTGTTATCCATTTATAAAACCATCTTTCTTCTTAATTTGTTTGTATTTAATAAATGGAGGAAAATTTTCGATTAATACCCTGTGTTTTGGGCTTAATGTCATATTGATCCATAATTTTAAAATGCAATAATTCAGTATTTAAACTTTCAAAATGTGTTGATATTTAATATTTAATATCTACCTTTAACCATCTATTAATCAGTTGTTAAGTGGCATTTGAAAAAGATATAATTGTCCTTCGAGTGTCATTTAATTTTCTTTATCAATAATTCAAACGTTGACAAAAAAGTAACAACTCAAATCTTTGTTTTTTTTATTCAAGAAAGTTGGGGTTACGTCGGACATATTAGACTCCAACTTAATTTCTTGAGTAAAAGAGGCAAGGATTTAGGACTTTTAATTTTTTGTCAACGTTTGAATGGTGGATAAAGAAAATTAGATGACATTCAAAGGGCATTTGTATCTTTTTCAAATGCCATTTAACGGTTGATTAATAGCTGATTAATGATAGGTACTAGATCGATACGTTTTAAAAATTTGAGTACTGAATTGTTGCATTTTAAAGTTTGAGGACCAAAGTGGCACTAGGCCCAAAGTACGGGGTATTAATTGAAAATTTTCCCTAAATAAATAAATAATATGGAATGCTCTTAAAATATGTCACAAGATAATGTATTAAATACATTTTTATTTTTTAACTTATCTTTTAAATCAAACTATGCACAAACTTTTCCCAAATTGTATATTTTTATGTATTTACCTTGGTTAGTGCAATAGAATTTCTGTGGCTTTGAAGGATCATTACTGCTTGATGCAGTTATAAAATCTTGGAAAGGTGCCAATTGGTTCAGTCGACGTTTGAAATCAATGCTGTGCTTTGGGAGGGTTTTTTTTTTTAGAAAATGGTTGCTTCGTTTTTCTTTTGGGACCGTTGCTGTCATATAAAGGCAGCATAAACGAGAAAATACAAAAAAAATGATATTTTCTCAAACCACACCTTTAATTTTTAAGAAATGGTCTAAAAAACAGATTTTCGGCAGTGGATTCTGGCTGATTGTTGCAGAAACTTGGGATTTATTCCAACCTTTTTCGAGAGGGCCAGGGCCACCAGGCCATTTCATGCAAAGAAATTCCAAAATGCTATAGTTTCTATCTAATCCACCTCTCTCAAAACCTTGGATATCTGGATAAAACATGTAAAATCTAGAAAAAGGCATTGGAAGAGAGATTGGTATAATGGAATAAAATTTTAGGATGATCTTCTTGATGTGAGGCCAAATATATATCAACATTATATGGGAAGGTTCTTTTTTTTAGTTTTATGTAAATTTTTGCGGGTACCACTTATCCGGGTAAGTGATACCCATCTCCTAGGTGGATAAATAATTTTTCCACCTTTGGGGAACTTGCCAATACTTAAATAGGACAAAAATACCCCTTATAGTAATGAATTTTTATGACTAAAATGGTCATTGCCTTATTTATATGGGAAATAAATGAATATGGGTAAATGCACTCCTAAGACTTACGTGAATAAGTGCATCTATCCGATAAATAAGTTAGCAAAAAGCAAATGGGGCCTAAATGTGGTGGATATGAGCCAAAAGTGATTATTTAAAATGACAAACACCATTGTGTGTTGATTCTAATGGTTTTGCCTCTTGGGCAATGTACTTACAATGCATCGAGGAGTATGAACTTTAAAACCATAAATCTTGAAACAACAACATCCATATTCACAGATGGCCAGGTTGCCTAAACTTTTGGGCAACCATATACCGAAGGTATCTATTGCCTGAATCAATTTGCCACGTGGCAGAAGGTTGTTATATATTGCCACATAGAAAGAGGGGTCCACAAACCTAATTAAACTGCCATGTTAGCAACCAAGGCCAGGGGTTTAGGGGGTGTTCTACAAACTACAATGTAAGATGTTCTTGTTAAATTGCCACATAAAAAAAAAACATATTTTTAAACTATGATTTTATTTTAAGACTTAAAAATAAGTTGATTTTGTTAAAAAAAAACCAATTCATATTTTTGAAACCATCAAGAATTTAACACATCTACAACCAACAAGAAAAGTCTTCCATGATTTTTGATTCATGGAAGTTGTTTGTGACCATTTCCCAATTCCCATGTGCTTACTCGTCTCGTTCAAACAACCAAGTTGGTTTTGCTCCAACATCGGACAAAAGTTGTTTGCAATTTTTATTCTCAGTCAGTCTTCAACCAAACTTGACAGAAAAAACGGAGCTTCTGATGGAGTTTTGATGACTCGTGAGAACAAGCCATCATCGTGACATCATCACGCCAAGAAGGTGCTTATCTTCTTCTACCTCCCAACGCCCAACAGCCCAGCTTTCAGAGAAAAATAATTATAAATTATTCAATTTACTCTGTCATGCAATCAATTCACTCATTCTTCTTTCTTCTTCTTCTTCTTCATCATCTTTTTGATTTTCATTTCATAAACATTTAATGTCAACAATAATTGTAATAGACTAGTAGTTCCGCTGAAAATGTGAATTGGATGATTTACTGGCTTCATTTTCAAGAAACAAACAGTTGGTTACTTTCCTTCCTTCTTGGGTTTTGTATGTTTTGAATTTTCTCCGCCCGTGTCAGCCAGCCAATCAGTAAAATCCTTTCTCACCAGAATTTCTCTCTCCTATTCCTACTTTTAAGGTCCGATTAATCAGCTAAATACAAATAACGCTTACGAGGGCAATATGATATATAGGAAGGGAATGAGAAAGATAAGATAACCAGTTAGATAGAAACTACACACTGAATAGTTGGGCAATGGCGACTCGAAGGATCTCGTGGCTGCTCTCTCGACCCATCTCTGCTTCTTCGGTACTTTCTCTAGGTAACGATTCTGCAAGGATTTCTGAGACATTGATAATTCCCAAGAATTAATATTTTGTACAAGTGATGAATAGCTTTTTGTTTGAATAAGATCGACTGGTTCACGTTGTAAAGTCTGCGTCTGCATTTTGTTTTTTTAATTTCAGTGTCTCTATTAAGGTTGTGGTTGGAACCATTGCTGTTTCTACCTGAAACGTTTTGGGTTGATAGATACAGTTGGCATACAAGTAGTGTTGTTTGAGGCTATTTGTAGTTGAAACAGGCATACCTTAAAAATGCATTTGTGGGGAGACTGTTCTTGCTACGGGGGTATTTTAGTTGAATTGATTCTCATATGCGACGTGAGAACACACATCTCTCGCCAATTTGTATTGATCAATCCGAAACGATTCAGGTACAATGTACAAACAACAATGGTACCAAACATTAGTGTCAGGTTTGAATTATCTGATCTTCCATGTTCACTTAGTTTTTCATGGTGACTCGCAACTGAAGATTCTTCAACCTAAAATTGTACTAGAATGGTTCTTGGATTATAAATCAAATGTATATTATTATTACTATTATTATTATTATTATTATTATTATTTTCATTTGATAGGTCATGCATGAAATTTCTAACTTCTATTTCCTTCTAAGTCTGTAATTCATGTTTTGACAATGGACTATACTAGTAAATCCACTAAGAATAAAAGTTCCACTGGACTCACCTGTATTTGTTAATCAGTCGATATGTAGCCTTCTTTTCCATTTTCATATCCCTTGATCCTTAGCATCAGGGTCTGTATCTCATTTCTTATATACAGTGTTTGTGAGACTTATATACCAAGATATTTCAATCTCTACTGGTCTTTTGAGTGCTTAGATTGAAGAGTTCCTCTGGATGTAGTAGTCTTGTAGAGAAGAGTCATGATAACTGATCGAGAGAATTTCTGATGTGAACAGGGATAAAAGTGGCTTTTTTGGCTGACCAAACTCAGAGACCCATCTGAAAATTTCCCAAATTCATTTTTTTTTGTGATCACACATAAAATAAAGGATAAACAAAGCCATAGCTATTGAAGCATGTTAAATGCTTGATTCATAACCAAAAAGGGTGAAAACAGAGATCATGACTCAGGACCTAAAGAGGAGTGTTTTTCTTTATTCCATTGTCTGTGTCATGACTCACACATCTTATTGGTCTTTGCATTGAAAAGTCCAATCTTTTCTTTTAGAACTTAGATTTTGTGTATTCTCTTTGCTTCTTTCCAGTATTAATTGCTATCCAATTAATTTTTTATACCAGGATTTTTCAGTTTTCAAGTGCTACTTATTCATACATTTATATGGTTGAAAGTCTTCTTCATGTGCAAGTGCATATGCATCAATGCATGTCTTGGTTTGATTTCATGAATGCAGTGCCATTTTTTTTTTTTTTTTGAGAAATGGTAAGATTTCATTAATGCTATTTATTAACCCTTTTATATCTATGAATATAATTTTTCAGGCAGAAAATCAAGCTGGGGAAGAGATATCTATTGTTTTTGCACTGCCAATACCATTGAAGAACCAAGCACTCCACCCATTCAAGTTGAACATACCCAGCTTTTAATCAATGGACAATTTGTTGATGCAGCATCTGGTGAGCTTTTCCTCTTTTTAACTCGCAGACAAGAGCATAGTTTTTCCATTTGATTATTATGAGTACCTTGAAATTTTAATGACAAAAAAGTGCCTCACAACTTCTTATATTGTTGCTTCAAAGATCCTCCTGTAAAGTAATCATCTAGCACAATTGATTTAGGAAGTTTCCTTTGGATGTAGGGAGAACTTTTCCTACTTTGGATCCTAGTAAAGAAGAGGTGATTGCTCATGTTTCTGAAGGTGATGCTGAAGATATCAATCGAGCTGTTTCTGCTGCTCGAAAGGCATTTGATGAGGGGCCATGGCCAAGGATGACTGCTTATGTAATAATTCTTACCTGTACTTATTATTTGATGAAGTAATATTTAATAGAAGGGATTCTTGAATTTTACTAAAGTTCTTCACCCATTTTATCTTGCTTTCTTTGTTTAGGAAAGAGCAAAGATAATGTACCGTTTTGCCGACTTGCTTGAAAAGTACAATGATGAAATTGCAGCACTTGAGAGCTTGGATAGTGGAAAGCCTTATGAGCAGGCTGCAAAAGTTGAAATACCAACTGTAACACGCCTATTTCGATACTATGCTGGTAGGAGAAATGGGAGATTTTGATATGTGCTCTTGCTACATGTGTCTAAGGAATGCCTTTTATTTTGCATATTTTGGTAAAGTTCTACACCTATTTGCAAATTCTCCAGGTTGGGCAGACAAGATTCATGGTCTCACTGTCCCAGCTGATGGACCACACCATGTCCAAACCCTGCACGAACCAATTGGTGTTGCTGGGCAGATTATTCCCTGGAATTTTCCTCTTCTCATGTATGCTTGGAAGGTTGGACCTGCATTAGCATGTGGCAATGCTGTCGTACTAAAGACTGCAGAGCAGACACCATTGTCTGCTCTCTATGCATCAAAGCTGTTTCATGAGGTTGGTTTATGAACTGTTATATGTCTTCACATTCTTTGTTCATTCCATTTTTTCATATATTTTTTAGAGCTTACCTAATAAAAACGAGAAACTCTTTTATCATTTTGCAATGGTTAACTGTGTTGACAACCTGACATGTAACTGATCCCAAATATTTGGACTTTTTAACAAATTCCACTTTTTGGGTACATTTTTATTTAAGATTTTCCCTCTTTCTTTATGATAATTTACATACAAATTTTAATTTATAAAAGTTCAAGGCATGGATATGGATAAACCACATCAAACTGTATGCTTTCTGAAAAGCATACAGACATCCAAATATAGGGAAAAGAGTTAGACCCATCATTCATTATTGTAAGACATATTTACCGGACATTGATCAGAGCATGGATTATTCTGCATTTTCTGCAGGAATATGTGCTTTCCATGGAATCTATTGTTGAAAATAGCATTGAAAATATCCTTTATTCTTTTAAGCTTTGGTGACGAGTTCCTCTTGTGTTTCAACAGATTCTCTCTCTCTCTCTCTCTCTCTCTCTCACACACACACACACACACACCCACATCTTTATGATGAGTTTCATTAGAAACCTTCTTGTAGATGATGTAGTTAAAATGTCAATTTCTTTCTTCATGGAGTACCTTGCATTGATATTTGTCTTTTTTGTGACAGGCTGGTCTTCCTCCAGGTGTTTTGAATGTGGTTTCTGGATTTGGTCCAACTGCTGGTGCAGCTCTTGCCAGTCATATGGATGTGGATAAGGTATAAGAGTAACTTTTTCTTCTTGTGATATTCCGAACTTGTAATGGAATGAGATTTGTCAGCCCATGGCTATCCAATAGGGCCATTAACCAATACTGGTCGGATGGCCATCCACCCATTCTTCTAAAATTTTATTGCAAAAATTACTTAAACCTCCTATGTGTTTTCTGACAAATGTTTAAACCTACCCCTTGTATTTTGGCCTCTGAAAAACCTTCCCTTCATTTTAAATTAATATGCAAACACACCCCTTCTGTTAATTGGGATGAAGATTTCACTGTGTGCAATGTTTTTTTTTTTTGAAAGATGAAGGGATCTTTTTGCAGGGGTCAAAGTACAGGGGAGGTCTAAGTGATTTTCCAAAAAATTATTTATCTGACATTATTACGATGGATTAAATTAGAGGTATTCTGTATTGATCTCTGTATCTTGTTTGACCATCATGTGATGTGGAATCAGTATTGCTGGAAAATATCTTTGGTTGAAAAGGTCCTCAGGATATCCATACTGTTTTATTTCAAGGTTATCTTATTCTTTGTAATAAGATAATCTGATATTTCTTCTCCAGGGTAAATATGTCAAAATCTGTCCTCAAGAACTGAATTCACCTATTATACCTGGATATCTGTGTATGGGTGCCCTTTCATGTCAGACACTTAAACCTTTACAGTAAATTTCGTGTCTAGCACCTGTTGGGTCCGTGCAGTGTCAAGGTAACATAGAAAGTCACCATCTAGCTTTCTCGCAGAAAAGTTAGCAACCAGCTCAATATTTATGCTAGAGACTTAAAAAAGGGAAAAGGAAAAGGAAAAGGAAAAGGAAAAAAATTAAGCTATCATTCTTATGGGTGCTCAGTTATGCAGTGAAAAGTTTGCGAAAGGAAACAACATGTTGTTTGGATTTTAGGTCAGGCCTACTCATTATCATGGTAACTGTAAGAGACAACAATGAACTATAATGATGATGAATCTAGATATCTACATCTTGGAGCCTCATCCACTTTTATAATTAAATTTATATCAGGGGCTGTTTGATAATAACTGAAGTGGTTGGACTAAATGACTGATTGCTTTATCTTTTAGTGGATAAAATAATCTAACAATAAAATATTTGAAGGCAATGCAACCAACCTGACTTCAGATTAAGCCATTAAGGGGCTCACAACCTCCTTAACTATTCACTAAAAAGACAAAGAAACAAGTCATTCAGTCAGTCATTTGAAATGTTATCAAATGGCCTCTTAGTCTGATCTTCCAGTTAATAAATGAACCTTGGATAATAATCATTTTTCTTTGTTCTTTATACAACAAGCTGTTCTGCGCTGGAATATGTTTGAGAACTTTATCATTTGGTTGTAACTTGGGTGGTGCAAGCAAGGAATTGTATGGACCGCCTCATAGAACCCCATTTGCAAAGCAGATGGTGGAATGATTGCTAATCAACAAACTTATCTTAGCCAAGTCAATGTATGTTCTCAAAATTATCCATAATCACTCAAATCAATCATTCAGATATGAGCTTTATTCTTGGTAAGCCTTTTGTTGGCGCATTTGGCATATATTTCAAATTTACTATCATTGGAAAGTTTGTTTATATGCTTCTATCACATAGATTTTTTTAGATTATCCATTTAGTGTTTTCTGTTTTGGCATGTAACTGGTATTGAATCCATATTCTCATGGTTGAGATAGGAGCTTGATCCCTAAAATGTTTACTTGGTAAACCTGTTTTCGGGGAAATTGGTAATCATGATTATAACTGCCCACTAAAAAACTTCCCTTCCTGGGATATTATTTCATTGGTTTGACACCCAGGTTCATTCCCTAAAAGAAACTGAAACTACACAAACTTAGCAAGCAGGTTCGAAGAAACCATTGGTGTTCCTCATTGCCTCTTATTGGTTCTCTACAATCTTCTGATTCAACTTTTTTAGAGAATATTTTTGACATGAAGGGGCATCCACATGGACAATCACCAAAACAAATATTTAAAAACATAAATGAAAATTGCATCATTTTCAGAGAAGGAATTTTTGAAGAATGTTGCATTGTCACTCGTGGAGTTTTTGAGTAACTGCAGGCAAAGCTTGATTAAACCCCTCTGTAGTATCAGAATCAGAGGTTAATTCAATAAAAGAACAGAGCTAATTGGCATTCTCATGGTAATAGGTGTAAGAGATGGCATCATGTGATCAATGGTAACCAACTCAAGTTGAACAAGTTTATTCATTTCAAAATCAATCCCTTGCAATATGGTTGTTGTGTTTTTCAAGAGATAATTCTTCCTTCAAGTGGTTCGAACATAATCTAGTGAAGCCAGACCGATGCCTTAAGAAGGGATATTAGAGCACATAGGTACTTGAATGATGCTTCAAACTTTCATAGATGAACATTAGTAGTATTTGAATAATAAAAGTTCAGACGAGTTTTCATAGATGAACATTAGTAGTATTTGTGATAGGAAAAGTTTCTGATCTTTATCATCTAGTTGGAACTTACTGGATAGTAGTGGTTGTTACTTGCTACTTGTTAATGAGGCCTATCTATTGAGATGGATCTTCGAGGTAGTCCTTCTTAAAGTAGGAAATTATTGCTTATATTAGGGATGAGGAATGTATCCTATCAGTAAAATTTGTGTCATCCTAGAGTTAAAGTTGCCTTTACAGAATGTATTAAAAACTCATAAACATGTTTTAGATTTGGTTTACCTGTGATAAAGCCATGAATATTATGAAGACCATCAACAGTTGTCTACTAATCTTTTAGTATTGTTTGAAAAATGGTTAAGTTGCTTCCCAAGCAATAGATATCCTTCAACAGTGAAAACCCTGGTTCATGCACTTCTGACATTCAAATCTCTTTGTAGCTTGCTTTCACAGGATCGACTGGTACTGGCAAGGTTGTTCTTGAATTAGCTTCAAAAAGCAATCTTAAAAAAGTGACATTAGAGCTTGGGGGGAAGTCCCCTTTCATTGTCTGTGAGGATGCTGACATTGATAGTGCTGTTGAGCTTGCACACTTTGCTCTGTTCTTTAATCAGGTTAGGCTAATCATGTCTTTTCATAAGAACATGTATGATCTCTTACATGGTTAAATTATTGATCATAAGATTAACTTTTTTTTTTTTTTGCAGGGACAATGTTGCTGTGCTGGGTCTCGTACATTTGTTCATGAACGTATATATGATGAATTTGTAGAGAAAGCAAAGGCGCGTGCTCTGAGGCGTGTTGTTGGTGATCCCTTTGAGAAAGGCGTGGAACAAGGTCCTCAGGTAATTTGGACAATATTTCTCTCTTGATCTGAAATTGTCTATGGGAGCATTCCAACTTTTGGTTGATTAAGTCATGTTTAAGGCCAACCCAGGCTCAACCGGAAGATCTGGACCTCAAGCCAGTCCTGGCCCAACACAAGGTCAAAGCCAGAATTGGCCATCCCAAGCCCATCAGGAGCTACCCAACAAAGTTTTGGTCAGGGCTGACTTGGGTGGTGTTGGTTGGATTTGAAGGTCTTCTTGTTCACTTCTACATTTTATTGAGTTTTAAAATCCAATTTTGAAATAGAATAGAAAAAAAGAAAAAAAAACTCATTGATTAATATTTATATTTTGCAAAAAAATACTCTAGAGTGTATATAATATTGTAAATATACAGTATATTCATATAAATGAAATAAATGCACAATATACATATATACATTGAGTGTAGATATTGTAGGTCAGGTGAGCTCGGGTTTGGTTGTGCCTGGCTTGGTTCAGGCTTGTTCTTCCCAAGAGCTCAACCCAAACACAAGCCAAATTGAGTTTAAGCCTAAATTTTCAGGTCCAGGTCCAACTGAGAACCCAAAAATCTAAGCCTAATCCATCCAAAATCTTGGTTTGTGTTTGGTTGAGTTTGGCCAGCCTAAGTTAAGTTTGCAGACCTATATGGGAGATTTCCTGTGGGATCCTCATGAGAGTTCTATTTGTCAGTTCACTCTCCCAAGTTTGAGTCAATGCCTGTATTCTAATATTTATTGAAAATGGGGACTTCTTTTCGGGAAAACAAATGACAATATGATACCTATTTGTCTGAGTAGAATTTTCCTCAATATTCACTTAGTTGGTTAAGATCAATACAGAAATGAATATGTATAGCTTGCATTTCAGACAAAAGGATTGATGCTTTAGATAGTTAAGATCACCTAAGCGGTTCGGCTTTGACATACTAAAGTTGCAACATTGAATTTTGTTTTTAGTAGTACAATTAATTCTTTTTGCCATTCAGCTTCAGAAATAAGTTGGACTTTCAACTTTTGAAGCAGCATTCAGCTATGCTTGAATTACATAACAGTTCAATTTACTGATACCATTCCATGGTCCTTGCGAATGCCTCAGATTGATGCTGATCAGTTTGTGAAGATCCTGAATTACATAAGGTCTGGCACCGAAAATGGTGCTACCCTTGAAACTGGAGGTGAAAGGTTAGGTAGCAAAGGTTACTTTATTCGGCCAACTGTCTTCTCAAATGTTGAGGTATCATCCAGATGACTCCACTAATTTCTTCGCTTAGCATGGATGAATTACTTGGACAAATTTGATTTTTGGTTTGTTATGTCAATTAGGATAACATGCTAATTGCCACTGATGAGATCTTCGGCCCAGTACAGTCCATCTTGAAATTCAAGTAAGCTACAAACTCTCCATGCATATTTCTATTTAGATGTTGATGGATTGTGCTTTTTCACATGATGTTTTGGTTGATAACAGGGACATCAATGAGGTGATACGAAGGTCCAATAAATCTCGCTTTGGGCTGGCTGCAGGAGTCTTCACTAACAATCTAGAGACTGCCAACACCCTGATGCGTGCTCTGAGAGTAGGGACAGTATGGATTAATTGTTTTGATGTCTTTGATGCTGCTATTCCTTTTGGTGGATACAAGATGAGTGGGAACGGCAGAGAGAAAGGAATATACAGCCTAGACAACTACTTGCAAGTGAAGGCTGTCGTATCTCCCTTGAAGAATGCAGCCTGGTTATAATCTGTCTGACAGCTTATTGTTTACTCAATTGATCATTATTTCATAGTCCATCTGATTAATGAATCAGGGTTTGTTCTCGACACCAATTAAACAAAACATCATTTGACCTTTTCTAGCAAAACTTCTTTTCATCATTCCATAGGTGTTGTTGACCATCAAGCCTGATGCGACTGAAAGTGGAATTGATCCATGCATCATAAAACTGAAATTTATCATAAGCTCCAAGCTGGTCCCAAGTCAATCCTATTTAATCTGATCAAGTCCTTTTCAAACCCAGAATCATCATCTCCAAGCTGGGCCTAGAAGCTGTTGCAAGGAGGCCCCGTTTGTAACGGCTGTGTGGACCTGCGCAAAGTGCAAATAGGAAAAAGGAACATTTGCTGAACAAAAATGGGTCTGTTGCTAGTAGGTTATATGCATTATACATAATAAATCCATGCAATTGTGCAAATTTTCTTCTGATGGTACAAATTAATAGAACTCTCTCTCTCCCTCTCTCTCACACATGCTACATTGCTACGTATCTGTTTCTAATTAATTACTTTCTTATATCTCTTCTATCTATAAAAAAAATGGGAGAATTCCCTTTTCGGGGCAAACACAAGTAAGCTGTAGAGACACAATGTGATGGCCCCCCTTTGGAATGGAATAATTAATATCGTTGTCTAAGTAGTTGATGTCATGGTCATATCTCTTCAATCCCAGGTCATTTTGCTCCATTGCATTCTGGTGGTAGGACTTTGAATCTGGCTGCATCTTTGCAGTATGAGTAGAACATGAACCTCTTTCTGGCCCACTCCATCCCCATATTCTGTTGCTGTGACAGCTTTGCGAAGGCTTCACCTTGAACCGGGTCGATGCTCAGACCACTCTCTGGGCACGAAGCCACTGATGTTGTTGGGTCCAATATGCAGCCCTCCATCTCCATCTCCCCAAACGAAGCAACAAACGGTTCAAACTTGTAATTCACTGGGTATTTTCCACCGTGAGTCGCCCACTGTGACCCGTCCCAAATTGTTGCATACACCGACATGGCCTTTGATGGATAAATTGAAGAGATAGCTTGGCTGTGGTTCACCTCTCTTACCGGTATGTTGTCAACCAGAAACCTGCATATGCAGTTGTTCATTTAATTTGTCTTAACGTCAAATGGGTTTCAACTTTCAATTAATTTACTCAGAAGCAACAATGGAAATCCAGATAATTAATGATCAAATAGCTTGATAATCTGATGGTGCTGCTAATTCCTGCGACTAAGGCTTATTTGTCTTACTCACACTATGTGGTAGTCGTTCCAAATGATGCTGTATTGATGGAACTCTTCTGTAGGGTCGAACCAGAGGCGAAACTTCTCTTCTCTTCCCGTGCCGGTACTGCCATTGCCATAGAGATTTGTTTGCAGGATCCACTCTTTTCTCTTTTCATGACCCAGCAACTCAAAGTCGATCTCATCATGGGTGTGAGGGAAATTATCTGCATTTGACATCTGCATTTTGCCTAGCGTGTCAGATTCAGTTTTATGCCTATAATTGCAGTTATTTCGCTAAATGCATCTCTAGATGTCTGTGCTTAATTAGATGAATGCCCATTTCCCTGTACATCGCTACATGCATACATCTTTCCATATATACGCGCCTAAATACATACGTAGTCCCAAGTTTTTATAGCACCAACCATGAGAAAGGTCAGAGGAGGTCCGCTTAGAGAGAGAGAGAGAGGGAGAATTCTGTTATTTCGTTTTAGCATTTCAACTATTTCATTGAAGTGACAGCATTAAAGTTATGGTACATACTCTGGGCTGAGCATGCATGCACGATGTACGTCTATGCTTTCTGTGTCAGAAGCGCATTTATGCATGTCCTGAATCTAGCCAGCCAAATCCGGTAACAGAAGAATAGGACTTACATAGAAGGCGACGACGACGCCGGAGGTGTAACCGGAGGGCAGCTTGATGGCTGTACTGAAGAATCCGTACTTGTATCTGTCTCGAGAGACGAATCCGGAGCCTGTAAAAAAAAAAAAAAAAAAAGAGTAACAGCTCATAACACATCGAATCACTGCTCTTTGGACGCCATGTGATCTTTTCTTTACACAAGCAAAAGCTGGCCAACTCCAGAAGGAGAGCCCAACCACACAGAAAACAGATGCGAATACTTTTGAGGTGGGTAATTAAGCGGGGACTTAACAAGGAGGAAGGAGTTTATTACCAGAAGATTTGTTGAGCATGAGATTGACGTAGGATCCGTTGTTGGTGAGTTGAATATTTGGGCCTCCGAAAAACTCAGAGAACCCTTGGGCGAACGTCCGATGAGGAAAGAGATCGGTCAAGTGAGTGAGGTTTGAAGGTGTGTAATTTACATTACGAGATGATGACAGCACAAACACAAAGCAGGAGATGAATATCCCCGCACGAAGCAGCTCTCCTGGAAAACGAGACATTTCGTCGATAGATGGAAAGAATGAAAAGAGGCAGCGCAGGAAAAGTAGTGAATGAAGTGATTATTTATTGGGAGCAAGAGAACTTAGCATTGTCCAGCTGTTGACCCCCAACTTGGGTCTGTCTTTTCTCAATTTGCTTTGCGTGGTTGGTTTGGATCTCAAAAGACATTAAAATAGAAAAGCACGTGGGGTGCTTTTGGGATGTTTTCTGGGTCTTGTGCATCTGCTTACAAAAGTTGCAGCTTTCAGGAACAGGACACTTTTTTTCGTTTCTTCTTCTTCTTCTTCTGGTTAATCCATCTGTATAACGGGTCCTTCTCCGGTTCTCCTCTCTCTTCCACCAACCAAGTCTTTGTATAATCCATCTGTACAAATTGACAGAAATATAAGTTTGATTGGATGAGAGCAGCTTCCTGTGCCAGAGGTGGCCCTTACTCTTGTTACTGGTCAAATTGGAGTATTTAAAGCCCCACACGCCTTCTTTTGTTTCTTATGTTTTTTTCTTTTGGCACCAATCCGACGGTTGGGAAGTAGTGACACTGCACATCCAGATCGCTTGTTGATTGCGACCACGAAAACGGTGTTGATTTGCCTTCCGATGTTTGTTTTATTACCTAAGAAGAGCTGGGCCAAGCTTGAACCGATCTCTTAGGCTATGTTTGGTTTGAAGGAAAAAGTAAAAAAAAAAAAAGAAAAGGTAAAGAAACTTGTATAGGTTTTGATACCTTTCCCTACTTTTCCTTTACCTTTTTCTACAAACCAAACATAGCCTTAGTCTCTTACTTGTAATTAGTGGTAGGGCTGGCCTTTGCCCGGCCGACAAGTAAATGTGCAGAACTAAATCCTAATTCCAATTTCCAAACCAGTTCGGTTCTGTAAATCGGGTGGGGACAAAGTAGGGTGTATATGAGGTCCACTGATTTTACTACTACTGAGTCCTGCGATGCAGCCTTCAAAAGGACATTAATTCTCAACTACTACTAGCTCATTGGTGGGTCTGACCTGATTATAAACCCGCATTATGATTGACAGCTATATATACTTTTTAACCAGTTAACGAATCTAACTATTTGTTAATTTGATGACACATTTAGACATCCTAACTGTAGGCTCTCACATGGCCTACTTTTATGTCCCCTACCTTAATCCCCTCTAATTTAAGCCATCATAATAATAATTTTATAAATTTATCATAAGAAAATAGGTATAAAATTGAGGAAATTTTAAATAGATAAATAATTCATCACCTTCATCATCATCATCTTGTCCCGAATCATATGAGTCTACTAAATAAATCCTGTGTTGTTATTCCACTTTGTTCATGCCATGGTTTTTAAAATCGGATGGGATCGAAAAAATTGGGAACTGGTCATTTGATTGGTTCTGTTTTTTTCTTAAAACCGTTGATTTTGGTTAGAAAACCGCTGAACCGGCTGGTTAATCATTCAAACTGTTTAAACGGTTTTGACCGTTTTTTATTTTTTAAAAAATTTTTTTTTTTGTTAGAACAAGTCAACCGTTCAAACTGGTAACCAGACCCCTGACCAGTTTGATCACCGAATCGGTTTTAAAAATTATGGTTCATGCCATATCCATGGTTATGGTGTTTAAATCATTTTCTTATTATTTTCATCTAGTCTCTTTTTAGGCTATCCTTATCTTTTCTCTTTAATTTTACTTGTAACAAATCAATCTCCTAATAGGTGCTATATATGGTCTTCTTATGCATAATTGCTTCAATTCTTCACTAGTCCAAAACAACCAAAATCAATTCTGACCCAATTCTAAATTGAACAAATAATAGCAAATTTAGCCCTTATATAATTGGGCCACTTTAGTTTGGGTCTATTGAATTTACTCGATCCATTGGCAATCGGGCATGTAATATGAAAAAGCAAGGTTAATTCCATTAGGATCAATGAATGAATTGGTTATTTCTGGTCATACTAGGTCTTTGGCCACTTATGTACGTAAATGCATTTATCTATTGTCATGGAATTTTTTTCTCTAATATCATTTTTACCCCTCAACCACTAATCCATGTTATTTTTGTAGAGTCATTTTAGTTCGATTAGCAACTTTAATGTGCTTTGCATGTGACAATTCTATATGATGATAATGATAGTAATAATATATCTAAATTTTTTTATAAATTTTATGTATCTTTTATTTTTTATCTTTATATAGTTTTTGTTTTTTTTTACTATTAATCGGATGCAGATTACAAAATCCAAATCTAATTACATAAACACCTCATTCAAATATGTGATAATCAAATCGAGTTGTGAAGTTTCAAGTATCATTGACAGGCCTATCTACTCTGCTAAACTCTTCTTTTTGTAATGCTTTATCTTTTTGGTGTATCTTTTTTTGTTCATTTATCAAAAAAAAATGTAAAATTTAAATAGTGAGAATTGAATGAGGTGAAAAGTTATATTTCAATTTATAATTTAAACCTTGCAATTAAATATGGACTAAATTCAAAAATAAGTATTTTAGTCAAAAGAAAGTTCCACAATCATATTCATATTTTTAATAGTAATGTAAATATAGAATTATAGATGTGTTCAATTTTTTTATAATCTTTTTGTATTTTTGTGTGTAAAAATAATTCTGATATGCCACATTTACTTTTTGTTTAATATGATAAATATATGATATTATGCATGTGCTTGAATGACATTAAAGGTTAATACATTTAACCAAAAAGTTGAACTATTTATTATTAATTTTTATATTTCATTTTTGGTGAGTTCTAAATTATGTATTTCATTTTCATTATCAACGAAAATAATTCTTGTTTATTACACTTATTTTTTAATTTGATTAATAAAAATATCATAAATGTGTCTAATTTTTTTTACATTTTTTAATTTTTTTATATTCATTTCTATTTTACAAATTTTATTACCTAACTATAACTCCATAGGTTGATCAATTCGATTCGGATAGTTGAATCGCTTAGCCACCACATAGATAAATAATGGTGTTGTTTTTTATTCAATTTTAAAATATATGGGTTTATATTGTTAAAAATGTTTATATAAATCTAATTAGTAGCATTTATTAGTGAAAAATAACTTAAATATAGGATTTAATAAGAGAAAATGGGATTTAATAACTTAAGTATAAGACTTAATGAGAAAGGATTAAATGAGGTGGAAAGTAATAATTGGAGTTACATTTTCAACTCTTACAATTAAAGATGGATTAAATACACAAATATGGGCATTTTAGTAGCAATTAAATCTAACATTAAAATTATAATAAAATGACCTTTAAACCCTTTCTCAAACAAAAAAATAGAGGGTAGTTTTAGTTCAAAAAAAGTTTTACAATGCATCCACACTTTTATATATAGTATAGACTAATTTTGGTTTCTCTTCCCTCCAAGTGAGAATGTAGCTTAACCACTTGGTAGAAGGTTAAGTCTTTTCCAAGTGACGAAAAAAGCTTGTTTAAGTCCTGTTTGTTTTTCCAAAAAGCTATTTATCCTTGTAAGTTCACTTACCTAGGTAAGTGCCTCTTATGGGAGACTTAGGTAAGAGAATTTATTTGTATTCATTGGATTTTCAGGTATATTATATAGTAACTCTTTTATCTAAAACTTGTATTCATTGGATTTTCTCCCCTATGGAAGACTTATTTACCCACCTTGAAGATAGGTATCATTTACTCGAGTAGGTGATACCTATTTTTTGGTGGTCCTACATGAACGTGAAAAACAAACATAGGAAAAGCGGTTAATGGAAACTACAACCCTATTGACCAACTTCTCCATTTCAGAATCCAAAAAATAAATAGGACCCTAAGGCTTCATTTGGTTTGTAGGATGGGGATGAGAAAAAGGGAATATTCCAAAAATATTCCTTTTTCTCTCATTTGTTTTGAGGGAAATAGAACGATGGGATGAGAAAAATGTATGATGCCAAATCCCAAAATCGTGGAATTGGGGTCGCACCAAAACCGTGCGACACCAATGGAAAAACTCGAGAAGCCACTGTTGCCATTGAACTGGCAAAGAATCACTGTTACTAGCCTTCTTCTTCCAGATGCTGGCAAGGAACTAGTGCGAATGGCAGCGACGATCTCCCTCCATCTTCCTCTTCTCTCTTCTCCCTCCATCTTCCAGCTTCAATCTACAAACAACAACGACTTGGTTACTTTAGAACTGATAATTGCGAAACAACGGTGATGAAAAACAATGGCGTGGCGAGAAACAACAGCATTGAAGATAATTTAATGATCAAAATTTGCTTCAATGGTGAAACAGATAGCAAGGAGAAGAAACTTGCCTCAGTGGTCGAAGCCCTAACCTTCTTCTTTTTCCTATTCTTCCCATTTTCCTCCTTTTCTCTTCTCTCTTATGCGAGGGGCAGCGGCGATCTTCACTAGATACGGACTCTCCCTCCATCTTCCTCTCCTCTCTTCTCCCTCACCTTCTTCTTCCTATTCTTCCCGTCTTCCTCCCTTTCTCTGATCGCCGCTGCAACTCTCGGCAATGGCGATTTGCTTTCTCAACAATCCTATCTCTCTCTCATTCTCTCTCTCTCTAATCGCCGCTGCAATCATGGAGCTTTGTTCTTCATCTTACATGAATCTGGCGAAGAACCAGCTCATGACAGTGTTTTTCCTATTATTTTCCCATATACCAAACAATGGAAAGATAAATTTCTCATCCCATCCCATCCCACCCAAATCTTCCCACAAACCAAATGGAACTTAAAGGAAAATTTATTTACCACTCAACTTACATGTTTTTTAAAATAGACACATACACACACAAGAAAAAAATCAGTCAACTTTCCTATTAACCAACACCCTCCTCAATTTTCCAATAAACAAACAAGGCGTTAAAAATAATTCAAGCCTGAAACTAGGAGGCAGAGACAAAAGTTGCCACTTCGGTATAATGGGCCACACAACGGGTGCCCATTTATGGCGGCCCAAGGTACAAGAAGTAAAAGGCCGAATGAATCAACCCCATCAATATAAAGGAATGAAACAGAAATTTGCTATTCATTTTCATTTGACAAAGAAGGCCAAACTTTTAGTAAGTTTGATGATGCAATTGAACCCATTTGAGCTGTGGCCAACTGCCTTCGGCTTCGGTGGTCCAAAGCATTCAATCGTCCAAATGTCGCACTCTATACTCTATAGATAAAGACTTGGGAGTCTAATCGTCATCAAACTCATAAGACATTTTTTGATGGAGATGTGGGATCCCATCGCTACCAGAACCAACTGTTCAACTTCAATTATGAGCAGGCCAAGAATTTCTCTGCAACCAATTTTATTTTTAATCCACAAATTTTGTCAAAATGAATATATATTAAATTAGAAATAGAAATTTAAAAAATGTAAAAAAAAAAAGCTGAAGCAAGTAGGCGATGAATCTAAATAAATATATGAAAATTATTTCTAATATATAATTAGATGCTATATAAACAGAGTTTTTACTTGCAAGAGTTCCGGGGCTATGGAGGTAGATAGATGGAGTAAAGGAAATTCTTATCAGCTCAAGTCAGTAAAAACTCTTTGAATAAGCCAATTATTCTAGTAATTGCTGGGCCCTCTTCATTTACTAGAATTTCTCTAAAAATAAAGTTGCCCTCATTTTCATCTCTCTTTCTCTCTCTCTCTCTCCCTTAAATAGGGGTGTTCATTCTACGATTCAAACTGCAAAACCAAACTAAGTCAAACCGACTTTACAGTTTGGTTCGGTTTATACCTATAAACAGTTTGATTTGATTTGAAGGTTTTTCATATCGCACTTTGCAGTTTTGGTTTGGTTTATTGAATTTTATAAACCAAATCAAACCGTGAACAGAAATTATATATATATATATATATATATATATATATATGATATATAATATATCCAAATGGAATGCGTAAAATTATAAATATATAATGAATTCTTTGTTTTATAAAAAAAATAATAAAAAAGTTTAAGTTTTAATTTTTTAGGAGAACTATTTGAGTTTTCTAATTGGGTTAAACCCAAAAGAATCATAAAATGGTCCAAAATCATGAAACCATACCAAATCATAATAAAATGGTTTGATTTGATTTGATTTGATTTGCTTTAATTTCTATATCAAAATTATTTAATTTGATTTAAAAAAAAATCAAACTGTAATTTATCGATTTGGTCTGAGATCTTGTCTAAACTGCACCGAAAATGTACAATTACAAAGAAATGTCTGTGTCTGTATTGTGACATGTTAAAAGGGAGGAAATGCTCCCTGAGTGGACATTAAATAGTTAAAAAGCCAGTCACCCAACTCAGTGTTATCGTTAGTGGAAAGAAAGATTCTCTTAAACATGGGCAACAGAGTGGCTTTGTTCTCCTCTGTAGAAAAGAGCATTTCCTCCTTTTGGAAAAAGGAACTAAGTTTTGGGTTTTTTAGTAGAAATATATCCGATGTTGAACATTTCAAAGAAGTGGATCCAAAACAAAATATGGATGCATCCTTTAATTATATATATACATATATAATTAAAATATACTGGAAGCTTTGTCTCATAACTTTCAAAGGATAATATATAGAACATGTTTTTTATTTTTAACAGAGTTTTTATTATATTTTTTTATTCTTAAAAGAAAAAGAAGACCAAAATGGAATAATGGATCCCACTTAGACTTAGACTAGAAGATATTGCCTGTGGCAAAAGTGAAGGTGATTTGAAAGATGATTTTCAAGTTCCAACTACTAATTGTCTTTATTCTTAGTCTTTAGTTCTAATAAATTTTTATTTATATTATTATATTTGCTGGGAAGCTTCTTACTCTCTCAAGGTAGGGAGGAGGAATGCGCACGTGTCGTGAACCCTAGAATTCGTGACACGTGGGTGGGACTAAATGCAGGTTGTTTTGGGGAGGTGGTTACGTAATGTTGGTCCAGGATTGATTCCAAATAATGTAGGGCTAAAAAACAATTGGAGATCACTGATTTCAATTATTGATGATATATATATATGTATACAGCTAGCTAATTAATTAATTAATTAAACCGCGTATCTCAAGTGTCGACGGGCTTGGCCCACGTTAAGAGAATCTGTTTCATTATTCAATATTCATCTCTCTCTCTCTCTAAAGCGCCAGACTAATAACGACATTCACCTAAAACCTTAGGTGTTTGTAGATGTACCTAAGCCCTAGGGTACATCTTGTTTGTAACGTCTTGTGTATATAGCCTTAGTTCTATCTGTCAACTCAGCCATGGATATGTTTTTTAATATGGGTTTGAGGGAGAGGGAGTGAGAGATGAGGATATTTAAAAAGAATAAAACACAGAAATGAAAGAGAAGCGAAAATAAAACCAAATGACAAATATATATTTTAGGGTTGAATTCCAGCTTAGATAGAAATGGCCTATAATGAATTAGTCATGTGTTCACTTCTTTTGGAACTCAGTGCACAAGGATCAGGGGTGGAGTTCTGTTTGTTTTGTTTCAGATGCTAGGGTAGGGTGGTCCTGCAAGAAATCCAACGAGTCTTTAAATCGCTCTTGAAGGGCGAGTCGCTGTTTGGACAAGATACTCTTGTTTTTTCTTTTGATAATGTTAATTATGTTTATAGGTCTAAAAAACTTACTGTGGCAGTTCATCAGTTAGCTTGGGAAGCTAAATTGTTTATGAATGATAGATTTTGCTCTCTGAACAGTGTTTTTCACAATAATATTGGTTGTTCTCTGAAATTCATTTTTTATATTTTCAAATTTAATCTAAACAAGTAGCAGATTAGCAGGGGTTTTTGTGCTAGGATTTGCATTGAAGTAGGATACGAGTAATTTTCATATAAACATATTGAAGGCGATGCAGAGATCATTGTCAAGCTTTTCTTGGGGGGTCATCCGGAAAATTGAAACCCTGTGTTGCATTAGGACTCCCATTGCCAATTGTAGGTCGGATAGACTCTTACTCGGTTTCACATTGTCTTAGCAAAACAAACATCACTTTAGGGAATCTGGATTTACTCACAGAGCTCTTCACAGTACATCCCACCGTGCATTGGGAACATCTCCCCATATATGGTAAGTTGATAACATACAATGATACAAGTACAGAATAGATGATCCCAATGTGCAATTGGGGTGTGCCGTGAGGTAGGTATGAGACCGGATCTGCTTCTCACACCTGGCGCTTCACACGTACATCCTATCATGCATTGGAAACATTTCCGGTATTTATTAATTATAATTCATGAAAGATATTCCCAATGTACGGAGTAGATCCCATCACGGTAGATATACGGAGTGCTCTCTGTGAGGAGCAGATCCGGTCTCTATTATAAGGATGTTTATGTGGCCTGTTCTCCTGTCTTTTATCAAACATATTATGCAAAGGGAGATTTTACCAAGTTTGATGATGATGAATGGATTTTTTCTGAAAGGGAAATTTTCAAGAGGAGGGTGGGGGAGAATTTGGCTGAAACTTGTCATGTAAATTGAAAAAAAATTGGTCCCTAGCTACCTAGTTGAAGGGAGTCCAAATTTTCTATCCAGGACAGCTCACATGTAGACCGTCGAGTCGGTCTGTTATTTTTCGGGTTTGGACAAATTTTTAGACCCATGAACTCAGGTTCGGACTTTAAATAGCAGGCTTGATCATTTTTTTGGACCGGGATCAGATTTTCTCAAATAAGCTCAGCCCGAATCCAAGCCCAACCCAATACTATTACATATAATAAAAAAGTACTTATATTATATATAATATATTTACTTATTAAATTAATATAATATTAATTTATAAAATTACACTGAAAACCTATAACCATTTATGGGAGTTGCCATAAAACCTATAACCCAAAGATAATAGCAGTACTCACACTCATACCATTTATGCATTTCTGAATTTCCGTGGTAATATTTGTGTTGTTTATGTTACAAATCTCTATAATTTAATTGATTTATAATAACTTCAAGCCTAGACAAAAGTTATATAACTTGCCCCCCAAAAGAACATTCATGGCTTTACCACTGCCTCAAACCATGTTGCCATTTGACCATGTGAAGAAAGAAGCTCAATCATGTTATCTTTAGTACTTCTAGTTCTACAATAACCCTTATTATCTTTTGAGGTGTCACATTTTGTGCAATTTGTGAAAATTAATCTCATCTAGAAGTAGAAACTAACGAGTAAATCTATTAAATGAGGTTGAATATCAATTTCATAAGAGGATTTGCAAAATAAAGTTTTTTCGTTTTTATGCATACCAATTAACAAAGAAGTGTTTGAGGACTATGTATGGAAGATTTTAAGAAAAAAATCACATAATATCATTCCACAATTGTTTTATAGTGCTTGTGTAATTATGATATATAAGAAATGAAATAAATGATCATATATAATTAGTATTTATATTAAGATAAACAAAAGAAAAAGAAATATATCCATCGTCATAGATCACTTTACTGTAGATTTACAATTATAATGGTATCTGATTTTACAATATAAAACAAAGTATATATAATAAAATATAACTAGAATGTGCAAAACATGAACAAAGCAGAAGATTTACGAATCTGAAGAACTCACCAAAGCCCATTCCAAATTGTGTTGGGTTTCGGGTTGATAAAATTGGTTTGATAATGGTTAAGAATGCCATCACCGGTAATGGTTAAGAATGCCATCACCGCCCGTAATGGCTGATACCTTGTTTGTTCCACCGGTTCTGGAACAATTAAAAAATAAAAAAAAGAATACATTAGTTTTCAGGGGATATAACAGCCAACCAATGATTAAAAAGAAGAAAAAGAAGAAGAAGAACCATGGCCAGTATCCGGACGAAGGTTGCCGCCGGTCGTTGGTTGCTCTGGTCACTAGCCGGTTGAAAGGTAGAACCCTAACCCTGGACGGGAGTGAGAGGGAGAGGGAGGATGGGGACTGCGGAGGAGAGACATGGCGACCCGGTCCAAGTATGCGAGTTCGAGAACCAGCGTGCAGCGTGGGTTCGATTCCGTATGAGCGAGAGAGTGGTGAGAGGAGTACGTTTAATTTACCTCGCACGATTTTATGACGCACACGTTTTAATGACGCGTGGCGCGTATTCATGCTGCGCGAACGATGCGCGCATCAACTGTGCCTGGACTGAAGCCGAACTCGTATCTTGAATAGTTGGACCCTAACACCACGAGCTTTTTCCTCCCGAATGCACGGCGGGGATGTGCTCTGGGACACTGTGGGGCGCCCCTTTTGGGGCATAGATCTGAACTCTTTTCTTCCACTCCCCGGGTCCCGGGACGAGGGGCACGGTGTCATATCTTTGATTTACCACGTGTGCAGGTCGGCCTGTGGGCCCCAGTCTACATCCTCATTCATAACTCCAACAATCATTACCTCCCACGTCGGTAAATTGCCTCATCATCCGAGAAGCCGCTTCGTCTTCTTTACGTGTGTCCAAGACACGTGTTGGACATTAAACAGTGTATATCTTAATATCTGTACTGTCCATACTAGTAATCTCATAAGTTCGGTCAATCGCCACGTGTAATAAAAGATCCTTCCCGTATCTTTTTAAACTTCCTCACGACTGATGAGTTGCTTCAGTTTTGATTCAATCCGAATTCCGAAATCGTCTTGGTTTTTCCGTGGCGTCTCCGTTTCAATGATCCAAAATTCTGGTCGGTCCTTACGCCGGATTTTGATGCTTCCGGCCGTTCCTCCCTGCGAATGTGTCTTTCCGGTGACCCTCATACATGATCTTATTTCTCTCTCTCGCAACATCTGCGATTTCCAACCGAAGATAGTCGCGACTCATAAGAGAGACGCACGGGAAGCTATTCGCCAAGTCGGACTTCTCCTCATCTTTTTTGAAGAAGTCCAAGACCGTTATCGTCGATCAGCTCTACCCGACTTGGTCGTGCTCTGCTTTTCTGAGCTCCATATCACCTTGCAAAAGCTCCGGTACATATTGGAAGACTGCACCCGTGAAGGCGTTCGTCTATGGATTCTGATGAACTGCAAACGAGTTTCTACTGAGTTTCGTGTTTTAATCAGAACGGTAGCTACGGTGCTCGATGTTCTTCCCTTGGATTCCATTGACGTGTCCACAGAAGTCAGGGAATTGGTTGAATTAGTAGCCAAGCAGGCGCAGAAGGCAAAGTTCGACGTAGACCCAGATGATGAACGCACTGCTAAGAATGTTCTTTCAATTCTGAATCAGTTCGACGACGGAGTTTGGCCGAGCCCGTATGATGTTAGGCGGATTCTGGACCATCTGGAGGTCCGGAGCTGGAATGAGTGCAGCAACGAGGCCAAATTCTTGGATGAAGAGATTAGTTTGGAGGCTTACAATGGAGATGAGAGAGAGATCGTGCCCCTAAGCAGTCTGATGGGGTTTATGATCTACTGCCGAATCGTGATGTTCGAAGCTGTGGATGGGAAAGGCAGTGAATGGTTCGACAATAGAGACGAGGGAGAGGTGCTTAGTTACCTGAACCCCGAGGATTTCCGGTGTCCTATCTCTCTTGAGATTATGAGTAATCCGGTGACCCTATCAACTGGGCATACCTATGATCGCTCTTCAATTCAAAAGTGGCTCAAGGCCGGAAACCTCACTTGTCCCAAAACAGGGGAGAAACTAACCAATACAGAGCTGGTTCCTAATTTAGCTTTAAAGAAGCTTATTCAGCAGTTCTGTTCCGACAGCCGAACTCCAGTCACTGAAACAGGTGGTCGGAGTCGTGACATAACAAGAACGATTTTTGCCGGCAGTCCAGCAGCTGAAGAAGCCATGAAAATGCTTGCCAAGTTTTTAGCTGATAGGCTTGCCAAAGGAACGGGTGAAGAGAGGAAGAAGGCCGCTTATGAGATCCGGTTACTTGCAAAATCAAGCATATTCAACAGGTCTTGCTTGGCAGATGCAGGCACAATCCCCAATTTATTAAAGCTTCTATCCACAACTGATCCATCCATACAAGAGAATGCCATGGCAGCCCTGTTGAACCTTTCAAAACATTCCAAGAGCAAAATGTTAATTGTCAAGAATAATGGGCTGGGATTGATTCTGGACGTTCTAAGAAGAGGAATTGCAATAGATTCTCGGCAGATGGCAGCTGCTACACTTTTTTATCTTGCTTCAGTTGAGGAGTACAGGAAATTGATTGGAGAGATGCCAAATGCAATCTCTTCATTGGTAGAGCTGATGAGGATTGGAACAGTTCGTGGGAAGAAGAATGCTGTGGTTGCAATCTTTGGGCTCCTCCTTTGTCCCGATAACCATCAGAGGGTTCTGGAAGCTGGAGCAGTCCCACTGCTGGTCCATATGTTGATATCTTCTGAGAGGTTTGATCTTGTAATTGATTCTTTGGCAGTGCTAGCAAAGCTGGGGGAAAAACCGGATGGAACAATAGCAATCCTATGCACCTCTGCTTTACCACTGCTTGTGGGGATCCTACGCTCCTCCACATCTCGTGCAGCGCAGGAGTATTGTGTTTCATTGTTGTTGCCCCTCTGCATCAATGGTGGGGCAGAGGTGGCTGCCATTTTACAGAAAACTCCCTCGCTCATGGAATCATTGTATACCCTTATAACAGAAGGCACATCTCGTGCAAGTAAGAAGGCCAGTGCACTCCTCAGTGTCCTCCATGAATTCCATGGCCCAAGCTCCTCCTCTCTGTTGGCTCAGGCTGTGCAACAAGAACAAATTGCTCTGTTGGCTCAAGCAGCGCATCCACCTCTGTAAATATTACCCGGATGCTCTGCTTCTTCATCTTCATGGTTGAAAATTTTGATATTAGCTCAGTTTTTTGAGGAGCTAAAGTTTGAAAATACTTCTGAATAAAACCAATGAATTTTCTGTTACAGTGTGAAGACCCAACAAAGTTGTGTTCAATATGATTTATATTTGTCTGGAGATCAATTACCTGTGTATTATAATGATATGTCATCACTTATTTGAAGCATCTTATCAATGTATGCTAAATTCCTCCCATGGCATAACTTCTTCCAAATAATAAGCATCTAATTACATTCGCGAATACAAAATATGCATTTTTATAATGTGATCACTTATATATTATAGTGCATTTTATCCATTTATTCAGGAAAAGATATAGATAGATCATAGGTGGCATTCTTAACTGAGCATTAAGCATGTAAATAAGAACTACAAAGTTGGGAGTAGGAGCTGGATATATATTTATATAGTTTACTGGACAAACTGAGTTGTCGGGCATTCCCGGCCCACAAGCGAAGAAAACTACAGGGCAACAAGCGAGAAAACTACAGTGTGCTAACTCGCACTCCGGCTTTCGCGTGGAGCCTCCCTGGAAATATATGGTGCAATTTCAAGTCTTTGAATCCAGGATGGTAGCTTGTGTTTACCTGTACACAGGAGAGGCCAAGTTTAATGCCTTATGCCCACCATCTTTCATTTAATGAAAGCACAGAAGGGAACAACTTCATAAAAGAAGATGTATAAAATACCAAACAGTCATTCTGAGAGATTCCCATTTGGGAATAACTCATAAACAAGAAAGCAGTCAATATCCCATCAAATAAACAAGGTTTGGATATCTAACATGTGATAAGCTTTTAAATTCCCTGAAAAAAGTATTGAGATATCCATTGTTGATGATATCTTTGTACACCTTCCTAACATTTTCCAGAACCAAAATGGATTAAGAATATATGCTATACGGCCCCCTCATTTCATGAAATAGTTTCAGGATTCAGAAGCTGTTGTATGAGTATTGCCAGAGACTTTTCTTGTTTTCCCCCATCATTTCTGAAACAGCATTCTCATGCTTGGGAAATAGATACATAGGTTCTTAGTTCTTACCTGCTATACCTTGCTCAATAAGGTTTCATACACTTGGATTGTTTGTGGAAGAATAAATTTCCTTAATTGGGAGTTTCTGACATCCAGATTCCCTAGGTGATTGTTTTGATTCTGACGAAGTAAGCAAGAAAATCTATAACTGTTCTATAAATGATTTAAAGAAGTTGCATTATTGCAAGTGTAGTTATAAAAGATTATGCCAAGGTATAAGTACCAGTACTGTAACCCATATGAGGCCTCCAATAAGAAGCTACAAATCTGTAGGAATTAAAGATCATTTTTCTTAACTTGAGGAAAAGTTCACTTATTTTATTTTGTTCACCACAAGTTTTTTTACTCTACAGAAAAAGAAGTTAGTGATGAAAAGAACTGTCATTAAGGCTCAGTTGGATGGAGTACAAAACAAATAGGTAGAGTGCAAAGCCTTGTTTTTTGTATGTATTTGAACTGTACATCGTTGTATTTGTACTCTTTCCGAACTGTGCCTAAGCGATCAATACAAAAAGATCTATTATACAACTAGGATGAGAATGCAAAAAAAGATCTAATTGTCTTTATTTATTTATTTATTTTGAACTAGATCTAGTTACATTGACTGGTTACCACCAGATGCCTAGAAAAAGCGATTAATGTCAAAAAAGAAAAAAAAATCAAAGACAAATATAGTTCCTTCTATTGAACCATTACCGTTAGAAGGATCCTGTATTTAAATATGCCAAACCCAATATTTATCAAGGAACTAATTATATAATTGTTTAGAATGGAAAAAAAAATCCAATGATCCTTGTTCCATTCATCTCTCCGGACGTATGACAAGAAACAAGAAAAAGTTGGGTGAATATATATTCAATTTACACCTTTAGACTATTAATTAACTTCACCAACTGATCATTCCCACTCAATGTTCAACAGGAAGTAACTAAAGCAAAACAGAACAACTCAAAGCCAACGGATGAAAAATACTTAAAATACCTACCTCGTCCAGTGATGTTTTGCCCTTTTGGCTATTTTGTAGACTGTCTTGATCCACTTCTCATGATCAATCCTATTACTTGACTTTGAGACCAAAACCGCAAATCCACAAATATCAATTTCCATTAAATTGACATAGACTGCAGTCTTCACCTATTCATTGCCCAACTTATTGACAGCATCTACAAAAGAAAAAGAAACAGAGCACCCGCCTCCATCATTAATGAGCCTCAACCCCACAACCAAACCATCTACCCTGGAACTCTTCATAAATGCTAAGCAACTCCTCTGCTCGGTGGAATTTTGGAAATCAAGTTAAGCAACTAGTTACAGAGGGGTGGGGCTGGCAAATTGGAAGACTGGTTTCGGTGATAAAAACGAAAACTATGGTGATAGATGGATTTGGGCAGAGCAGCAGTCGTTCTGGTTGCACTATTGATCAATGCTTAGAGCAATATAAATGTGATACCGAAAAGGTATGAAAAAAAGACAAAAATCCTTGCGATTATCTGATGTCATGTCATTACTTTAAGATGGCATGATGTAGCTCATTATGATTGCAAGTCGGGCCGATTAGGTCGGGTTGAGGCCAATCCTACCCTAACCTTAAACCCGACCAGTCCAACTTAATCCAACTTAACCCGAAATCAATTTTGGGTTGGGCCCAACCGAACTTCTTTCCATCCTTTAAAACCTCAGAATTTCTCAATTTTAGATCTTGATTTTCATTACATATATTAATTTTATGTTTTATTAGTATTTGTTTATTGACTTTTTTTTGTGTTCTTTTGAAACAAAATTCAGAAAAATAAGTGTTAAAAATGACTATAGTTTATTATGAGTTATGACTTACGATAAATCTTTCTTAAGCAGCAAATAACATAGACGAGTGATTGACTTCGAGAGATTATATTAATACTATTTGAATCATCTTCTATACTAGTTTCATATTTACATGTACAGAGACCTTGGTTGTCACAACACTCTTTATAAAGGTAGAGGTAGAGGTTTTTCTTTCTCTTTCTTCTTTAGAGGTGACCTCTCTTACAGATTCACCTAATTCATTAACCTTTTTTATGTTTTTAAAGCACTTGTTAGCAAAATGACCCCTTTTTCCACACTTAAAGCAAGTGGCGGTCTTATTATCTCTTTTATTTTTAGAGGATTTTGATTTCTTTCTTTTCTCTCTGGTTTTCTTTTGTGAATTTTGGATTTTCTCCTTTTATGTATTGGTTTAGCATTGGATGGGTTCAAGACCTACTCCAAACTGGTAGCAAAAATCTCCTAATTCTTTTTTCGAGTTAGTATTCTCTCTTTTGATTTGCCCTTTTAGGCGTAAGTCATTGCATAAGTCTAGCCTTATCTATTTTACTATCTGGACATACCCGAACGTATGATGGGTATATTGGATTCTCCCTCCTCCTAGACTTCTAAGGTGGTTCATGACCTTTTCAGTGAATAATGGGGAAAGGCCTGAAATAAATTGTTCTTTCCAAATGGGATCTCTTAAATTAGTTAGCCTATGTACTTTGGACAGAAATATATTCTTATACCATCTAAAATCATATAATGTTTTATACTTAAGATTTATAAGTTGTTCACTATTCTTTCTAGCATATCATCAAAATTCCCTATAAAATGATTTAGTATATTTAATACTAAAGTGGTGATTGCATCTTGAATTGGTTAGCCTTTACTTAAGACCATTTCTCCATCTTCATCCATTTTTTACCGAATTTATGATATAATCTCTTTTAGCTTGGGAAAGGTAATTGTTCCACCATCCTTTAAGTTGGCATGTAAAGCATTCGGTCATTACGGTGGCAATTATTTTTTCTTCATTCCCAGCCAGTTAGTAGCGCTAGCACGTCATATGATGGATCATTTCATGAATTTGGTACTCAGTTTTCCCATCTAAATTCCATGCATAAAATGTACTTCTATCATAACTTACCTGAGGTCTTGCAAATTTCTCAAAAAGTAAGTCTACTAGGGTATGCTTGGGTAATAAGGCTTTTTTATTTTATATGAAAGCTTATTTAGCTCCATTGATGGTGTATTTGATTTTATTTCTATCTCTGATTCTTCGCTTAAAAAATCTATAAAGTGAGTGTCAGATTTTTCTTCTTCTTCTTTCATTTTTTTAGATGATGTTTTTGAAGATTCTCCGCTTAAAAAAGCTTATTTGCTACATCTTTGTAGCTCATTTTGGACAAGTCTAACATAGCCCGTTTGATCCTCATATCTTGAGAAAATTCTCTCACTATTACCATAGCCATAGGCTTTTCTTTTTTAATTGTTGCTATTTTTTATTGGAGACTTCTAGGGCTCTCAATAGGGTTTTAATTCGATTTGTTTCTTTGCCTAAGACGTTCAGATATATATTTATATAATAATAATAATAATAATAATAATAATAATAATAATAATAATAATAATAATAATAAGTTTTAGTTTAATAATTACTTTTAATTTTGTATCCATTTTCATTATAAATAAAAATAAATTTTAGTTTAATAATTATTTTTAATTAATATGATGAATATATAATATTAGAAACATTCTCAAATGTTTTCAACAAAATTTTGTACTTTTTCATTTTTTGTGTTTTATCTTTTAGATGAAAGGCACATTAACTAGAACAGGTGTCACATAGCTATTAGGTGCTCACTCATTGTGCTTAGTTAACGTGCCTACTACATCCGAACCCTAAAAGATGAAGGCCATTTAGTAAGTATTTTGACCTTTTGCTTCTAGGATTTTTAAAATGCATCAAAAGGCTATTTATTGTGCTAAAAGACACAAGAGCTTCTTTTTCAAACTCTTGCAAATTCGAGTTCACCCCAAAAGGGGACCCCCCACAACGTCCCACAGCACATCCCCGCCGTGTATTAGGAACATCTCCCGATGATAGTACCAGAAATGATGATGTCATCATCAGGAGATGTTCTCAATACATGGCGGGGATGTGCTGTGGGACATTGTGGGGCGCCCCCTTGTAGGGTGCAGATCTGAGCTCCCTAGATTCCACATTTTTAAGACTTTGGATCTCCTGCCCACGAAAACTCTGCCTATGTCTACCCACAACACATTACCCCCTGTGAATTGGGAACATCTCTCTTACATAGCACTATGTAGGAGGATGACATGTTCTCCATGTGTGACTGCGATGTTGTGTGGGTAGACATGAGCAGAGTTTGTGTATATAGGACTTTTATGCCTGACTACAATGTCCTTTTATGCATGCATCCTTTCCATCTTCTTGGCTTTCTATTGCCAAACAAAAAAGGACTGAAAATCAATCTTTTGAGCTTGTCGAAAACCAAAAGAGCTAAGAAAGACACACCAAAAGCCTTTTTAGGGCTTGTTGGTTGCCTCTCAATAATGAATGTTGAAAAGAATTGATACATTTTTAGTGGCAATCAGGACATTTGGTTACCATTAGGCTATGTTTGGTTTGAAGGAAAAGGTAGGGAAAGGAAGGGAAAGACATCGGGAGAAGTACCAATCAGCCCAGATCAGAATTTACTAGGCCCAAAGTACAGGGGGAATACATCCTGACTGTGAATTGATGCCAAATTCACGGGCAGGATGTGGTTTATAGGGAGGGAGAGGGCTAGTTGTAGGGGGGGGCTGGAATTCAGAATTCTGCATCGTGTGTTTCTGTACTTTTCCCAAAAGACATCATTTACCTTTCCCTTCCTTTCCCTACCTTTTCCTTCAAACCAAACATAGCCTTATTGTTTCAGCCTTAGTGTATTAAGACAACAAACGTGTACTATAGCCACCATTCTACTTATTGTTTTCCAAAAGTACCCCAAAAAGTTGCTCCTATGTTATAAATTGATAAGCCCTATATGTAATAATAAAAATAATAATAGTAATTATAATAATAATAAATTAATAACTTAATAACAATATAATTATTATTAAATATTTAATCCATCATTATATAATAAATACCTAATAATAAGAAGTTAATTATTTAAATAAATTATAATTATTACTTATTTTTAATTATTATGAATAATTAATATACTAGTTACATAATGACATAATTATTAATTATTAGTTAATTTATTAATTAAAATTTATGTAATTTGCTTATTTTACATATATATCAATTAACTATTATATATATATATATATATATATATATAAAACTATTAGATGCTCATTTCCTAAAAATTAATTAGCTAATTAGTTAACTATTTTTTATTAAAATAATCATAATAATATATTTACTAGTTATATACTTATTAAAACAATTATGTAATTAATACAATTAATAACATTGTAACTGTTTATCATACATACATACATACATACATACATACATACATACATACATACATACATACATACATACATACATACATACATACATACATACATACATACATACATACATACATACATACATACATACATACATACATACATACATAGATAGATAGATAGATAGATATTGATAAATGTTCAAATCTTTAAAATATCTAAATATTTATGTTTTTTTATGAATTCCATTATTTATAAATTATTTTATATTCATTTAATTAATTTTTAATTAGTTTATTAAATAGTAAAATTAACATTCTCATATCCAGGATTAAAATGGTCCATTATCATTTTTCAAAACTCAGCATCCAAATTTCAGAACAACATTCTCTACATTTAGACTTAAAAACCAAGAAAAAATTACCAACTCCAATACACTTCTAAAAGTGATTAATATAGTTTTAGAGGCATTTAGATATCAAACTATAGTCATAAGTACAAAAGAACAAGTTCTTTGTTCTTAAACTGTTTACTTAGCCAAAAATAAAATAAGGTTTTAAAAACCAACATGGAACCAGAACCATTCTGGCCACTGATTTTCAAGTCGACGATTCGACCATCCGGTTCGAACGGATGGCCCATTCCAACTTAAAAAAATAAAAAGATTAAAAATTAAGTAAAATAAAAAATGTCAAAACTGTTGAATGGGTTGAATAGGTCAACGGCTTAACCGTCTGGGTCAGCGGATCGCTAACCAATTCAACGATTTTTTGCTAGAGAACGGGATTAGAGTAAAACAGAACCAGTTGCCTAGATGGTTCCCAAGCCGAATGGTCAAACTACAAATTGTTTATCCCAATCAGTAGAAAATAGCTCACGGGTTAGACATAAATCTCTTTTTTATATTTCTTCTATTTTTAGGCATTTTCTATTATTGAAAATAATAATTCTTATTTTGCTACATTTATTTTTTGTAATATGATGAATAATAATATTAGAGAGATGCTCACTTTATTTTTCAATTTTTTTTTTTTTGCATTTTTTTTATCTTTTATATGTTTTACTATATTATTTAAGATACCATGTATGATCCATTTGAATATGAGATGGTTGGTGGTTCCCTTTCTGGTCGTCCTTTTATGAAATTTTGATGATAAAAGAAGACACCCACTAAACACAATGAAAAATCCGAATAGTATCCTTACTCTATAATGCAGATACATCTAAAGGAGCCAATAGAATGAAATTTGTATCTATTGACCACAACACATTGCTAACCACGTTCATGGAGCCACTCATCAGGAAATCAGTCGTACTTTATAGCGCTGATATTCCTGATGTGCAGCTTGGTGAATGTGGTCAGCAATGTATTGTGATCAGCTGATCCAGACTCCTAAAATGGCACCCCAAAACTCAGACTGTCAGACATGTATGACATCACCTCCTGGAGATCCAAATGAGTCACTGGAAGAGAATATTTTAATTCAAACACGGATACTCAGGAATATTAAATTTTATTAATAAATTAAACTAAAATGATTGGAATGTTTAATATCATTGATAAAATGAACTATGACTTTGATCTTGTACATTATTAATTAAATAAATTGTAAACAACATTTAAAGATATTTGAAAAGAGGTAAGATATTCTATTAATATATGTATAAAATAAAGAATCTCTGAAATGGACCCATGTCCCCTAAAAAAATAAAAGGATGGCCTGATATAAAACAAAACAAAGGAAGCCCATGAGATCAAAAGAATCCACAGAGAATCAGATCGTGGTTTTAAAAACTGACCCAAAAACGAAATTGTTTTTACCACCAGTTCCCAGTCAAATGATTATCGGGTCCAGAACTAGACCCACAACCATGACCAATTCCTGAATCGAATGGCCCAACCCTCCGGTCTGGTCTGGTTTTCATGAACCAGCCATCAAAACCCACCATACAAAATGGGTACTTTCCTTGATTCCTATCCAGACCATAAAATTTGTGTTCCAGAAAAAAAAAAAAAATGTAGCGCTGTTAAGCTGAGAATACCAGCCCAATGGTCTATACTACCAAGTCACCTGATATTTATAACCAATCTACCAAAATTCCATCTCTATGTGAAGTTTTGTTTTTAGTTTTATATAATAGGATAACTCGGACCGATTGAACGCAATGGCTGTGTGTAGAAGGCTTTGGAGTCAATAATAATGCCTCAGGCCAGTTATAAAACACATAGAACTGATCACAATGAATCACATCATATTTGTAATCAATCTGCCAATATCCCATGTGAGTGTGAAGCTTTGTCTTTGTTTTTGTTTAGGGTAATTCAGATTAACTGAACACAATGGCTGTATAAAATTGTGGAACCAATGATAATACTCTGCGTCAGTCATAGAAGCCCCATATATTCTGACTGGTATGGGCATATTATCATTTGAAAATAAAAAAAAATGCTAATTTATTTTTTTTAATAAAATAAAATAAGAAAAATATAAAAAATAAAGAAAATAAATAAATAATTTGTTTAAAAAAGAGATATATTGACATGAATCATCAAAATAGATAACTAACTTCTCTCAAGAAGAATTATCTAACACAATGTCTTATCCACCATAAAATATATCGGTGGCCTATTTCAGCGGCATGTGGACAAAATTAATGAAGATGCTCAACAGCGCATGGTGTATATCAGCAGTTATATATGTTGCGACAAAAGAATTTGAATGCGCTGCCCACCGAGTGCTTGTCATGGAGAGATGTTTCCAAATCACGGGATCACTTTGTCCGTTTCAAAAAAAATAGCCCTTGGGCGATTTCGGCTTCCGTCAGTGCAACTCCATTTAGAATAGTCTTCACAGCTTTGCATTTGGAATATTCTTATAATTGTGTATTTTATTTCATGGGAAGATATTCTCAATATAAGGTTGTAAGAGATTGTTCAAATGGTATAAGTACATGCTTACACTGACGGAAGTTGAACTCAGACTGGACTGTTTTGGGAGCCTCTACATATGATACCTTACCCACATTCATTATGAGATGCCATTCAGGCTCTAAAAACAGCTCAAGCTATCATTGAGGGGATGGGCTGTGGGATACATTTGGGCACGCTTTGTGTGGACATTTCAGATGGGCTTCCCATGGGAGATCGGCTTCCATCAGGGCAAACCTTGGCCTACATCCTTTTGCAACCTTGCATTGAGAATATCTCTCTATGAAATAAAGCACACAAATGGGGAGATATTCTCAATGCAAGGCAGTAAAAGCTGTTCGAATGGGCTTTGCCCTGACTAAAGTCGAACTCTTCTCACGGGTCACTTGGAGGTGTTGAGGTGTGGGGCATGCTCTATGGGGAGCCTATCCCAAATCTAAGATCTGGAAATCAGCTTTAGTGCTCATAAGATCGTATTCATACCATTCGCACAATTCTTAGCAGCCTTGTTGTATTGAGATTAGGCATGTAAATGGATCGGGTTGGATTTGAATAAGGGTTTATTTGAATCTGATCCGATATTGTCCGATTCGATCCAAAGATTCAATAAGATCTTATAGGACTCGATTTGAATTCGAATCCTATCAGTAAGTTGAATCTTTGGATTTGATCCGATTCAACTTATTTTCTTTAAAAATTAATAAACTATATTAATTTAAATAAAATAAGAAACAAAATATACAAGTATTTTTAATTATTTTTATCATATATATACATGTTTTTTATAAAAAAAATAATATAACAAATTTACAAAAATATAATATAAAAAATATATTTATAAATAAATAAATAACAGATATATATGTATTATATATATATTTATTTATTTATTTATTTATTTATATATATATATTTATTTATATATATATATATTTATAAATATATAATATATTGAATCAGATCTTCTCGGATCGGATAGGGGTGATCTGAATCCAATGCGATTTCTGATCGATCCTATTATCTTATCCAATCCGGAGATCTGAACAGGGGTGATCCAAATTCGACCAAATATGATCGGGTCTAATCCATTTGCACCCCTAAAAAATGAAACTAGATTCAATTAGTGCAAAGCCTGTTCAAACACCCATTATAGCCTTGCATTGGGAATATCTCCCAATAAAATAAAGCATAGAAGTACGGAAATGTTCCTGATGCAAGGCTTTAAAGGTTATTCGAACGCCATTCAAACAGGCCTTGCACCGACTGAAGTCGATCTCCTAAAAATTATATAAATACGGAGATATTCTCAAGACACGGTTGTGAAAAGACTTTACGAATGGTGTGAACACAGTCCTTGTGAGCACGGAAGCCCATTTCCAATTTCTGTCAAAAAATGTCGTCACGTACTCATGAAGAGAGCATTAGTGACCATGGTTTTCGAACTGTCGTTGACCCAAATGATCGGACCATACGGCCCAGGAACCATCCATGCAACTGATTCCATTTTACCCAAAGTCGGTCCTTGGCCAAAAACCGTTGAATCGGTCAAGGACCCATTGAATCGGGCAACGGTTTTTGGCCGTCTTTTATTGTATTTTTTTTTTTTTATTGTCAAAAAGGACAATCACGGTCGAACCATCGATCCGAAAATAGGTGGCACGTTTTTTTAAAACGTGACACAGTTATCAACATACAGCCAACCATTGTTCGACACATGTACCATCAGATTTAAACAAGAAACTCGATCACAGCATAGTGAATACGCATTAATCACTGAGACGAGGACAAGTGGCTATTGATTTTTATCCTTTAGTATGTGGCCAGCGTTTACTTATTTCAAACGCAACAATTTGGTAATGCCGTCACGAATACGAACCAATGAGAGAATCGAAATCAAATCACCTTCTCCTGCATGCAGGTTTCATCCAGGAGTCTGTCTAACGTGCGCCAAGAGGACCCACCTTTTTCCATGGCCATTCTAGCCAATTTCTCCAACTCCTTCACCTTCTCCCTCGCCTTCTTTCCCTCTTCTCCCTCCATCAATTCTTTAACCATCTTTTCTATCATCTCTGACTCCACAAAACCTCGAACTGAGCCGTTGTTTGCAACAACTCTCAGACCCATGCCCATCTCCTCCACCACAAACCTTGCATTCAAGTGTTGCTCTGCCATCATCGGCCATGCTAAGATGGGCACCGATGCACACAAACTCTCCAACACCGAGTTCCAACCACAGTGGCTCATGAACCCATTTACGCTTTGGTGATCCAGTATCTCTCTCTGATTAACCCACTCCTTTACGATTAGTCCTCTCTCTTTAACCCTCTCCTCGTAGTCGTATCCATCTTCTAGGAATTTCACTTCCTTCGATTTCACCACCCACAAGAAACTTACCTCAGACCGCTCTAACCCAATCGTGATCTCTCTCAACTGCTCCGTTGAGATACCGACCTGGGATCCAAACGCAACGTACAAGACAGATCGGCCCTCTGCTGACTTCTGGTCCAGCCATTGCATCCATGTGGGCTTCTGGTTCTGGAGGGACTGGACCGTCGGAGGTTCGGCCAAGCAAAGAGGTCCAACACACCAAACCTTGGGCTCGAACTCCCGGTTCCAATATTCTAAATAACCGGGCTCCAGCTCGTAGAAGCTGTTGACCACCGTACCCTGGCTTTTCGACATCGCTACGATCTGCTCTACAACAAATTCAAAATGGGGATCACCGGGTTTAGGGTCTCTGAAGGGATACTCGAAATCGTTTCTAGTGAGTTTGAGCCAAGGGAAGGCAGGAACAGTGAAGGGGTCGTCATCTGAACCGACGTTTGCAAGAAGCCCATCCCGAACCACGACACGGGAGACGGTCGAGGAGAAGTTGTTCATACCGAAAAATACGAGCCTGGGTATACCAAACCTTGACGCAGATTGCAGAGTCCAGCCGAGGAAGCCGTCGGAGATTATGCAGCTGACTCTTGGCAGACTTTGGAGCACTTGTTCAAATTGAGGTTGCATTAATTTGGTGGCATTAGCAAAGGGAACGAAGAGAGACATAGACGAAAGTCGGTCGGTGCTCTCGACTCCAGGTGGGACTTGGGGAACATCTTGAGGGAAGCTGAGGTCCACAACGTGAAATAACGAGGAGTCTGTGTCGGCAAGGGATTGACGGATAAAGGGAGAATTTGCTGTGGTGGTGAAGATGGTAAGGGAGATACGGCGGAGGAGAAGGAGGCGAGCAAGGTGGAGGATTGGGATGGTGTGGCCTTTGGACATGAAAGGAAAGAGAACGATATGAGGAGATGACTGATCAGAAGCCATCTTCTACTTCTTCTTCTCTTCGGAGTTCTGACTCGTCGCCCTACTGTTCCCTCGCTTCTGGGTGTCCGAAGTTTTCGCTTGGTGCTCATTCAAATATATAGCCAATATTAATTTAACATAACAGTTGCAGGCTAACCGGGGACTCCGTTGAAAAATGGAAAATTTTTTAGTCATCCGCTAGTTTACTACACAAACTACTCACTTTTCGTACGGAACCACACATCTCTAAATTCGTAATAAAGATGTTTGGCAGGATTTAGATAAGTGGGTAAGAAATCCGAGTGGTGGGCCGTGGTCCATACATTCTAGAAGGTGTTGTATATAATTAGGGCCGTCAACGAGACGGGTATGGGCCGATTATAGTGAATATATATATATATATATATAAAATTCAATTCCTGATAGGTTCAGTAATTTTTAGATGTAAAATCGAATTGATCGGCTTTTGGGAAAATCGGGTCTGATTCGATGGACCCGATTATAGTGAATACATACATATATATATATAATATATACAATACATTATATATTTTATAATTTATTTGTATATTATATATATAATTTATTTAATATTATATGTGTTATATGTAGATAACTCAGTTCGGGACAGAATGAAACCGGTTTCAAACTGATAATAATTGACGCTATGTCAAGACCTAGAACCAACTCATTGTTCCAATTCCTAGAACTAAAACTGGCTCAATCGGTTTGGATCCATCGGGTTAGACCTGACCTGTTGACAGCCCTATATATAATTTGTAGATCAGTAATGAACTAGAGTACTTGAAATGACATTATAAATTTTTGTATCTAAAAAACCACTTTGTATATTAAAGGTGTTTGTACCTTCTTTTTTTGGATTTTGAGACGGGGGAAAGTTGGTCAATGGAATTTTGGTTCCTATTGACCAAGAATCTTATGTTCATTTTTTAGATTAATGTGGGGACCAAGGAAAGTTTGTTTTCCCGGGCATACTCATCTCCTACTTGGGTAATTAACTCTCACCTAGGAAAAAAGTTGTTAACACTTGAATGGGACAAAAATGCCCCTTTTAATAATGGATTTTTATGACTAAAATGGTTATTATCTTATTTACCCAAGAAATAAAAGAACATGAGTAAATGCACTTATCCGAGTAAGTGTTTTTTAGGAAAAACTTACCCAAGTAATTACATTTACCCGCGTAAGTAACTTACTAAAAAGTGAGCGGAGCCTTAGTTTCCAATTACATCTTTCTCATATTCTCTTAAAACCTCTCGATTTCTCTTAGGTTCTGTTTGGTTTGCAGTCAGAATTAAAATTCCTTAGAATTGGAATCGAAATGGTCTACCATAGCCTGTTTGGTTCAGACGAAAATCAGTATCAAATCAAAATTAAAATCAGTCGGAATGGGATTTCATTTGCAAGGGAGGGCAGATGCTTATGAACATCTTGTTGGTCCTATCTTTGATGGTGAACCCAAGTAATTGGGTCCTATCTTTGATAAGGTGTTGGACTATGTTGTTGGTCCTAATTAAGTGATTTTATTATTAAACACTTCCCCACCACCCACCCACAACTTAAGGTTTGATTTCTTTTCTTGGACAACATCATTCATAAACATTTCCCTTGTCTTTCCTTTAATTTAGTTTTTGATAGACATGGATAACAAGTCTGGATTTGGTCCCAACAGCCATTGTAGTTGTATATTGGGCACTTTTGCCATGAAGGACAAGGGAGATATTCCCAGTATACGGCTGCAATGGTTGTTGGGACCCTGCATTGGGGTCACATCATCCAACCCACAACCCAGTTTGTTTATTTCTTCTACTCGAGAAGTTAAGGTAAGTTGGTAGATGCGGTTGTTGAGTTTTCTTCAAATCTAACTTCACTTGCTCTGCACGCACTCTTGATAGGATTCTTACACTACCACCCATTTTCCTTATATCTTCCAATGTTTTCAATTTTCGTCATTTTTGGTTTGAGAAAGAAATCAGATTTTTCATTTATACGGGTCCAAATGGAGTTCTTTTTTCACTTTTAGTTGAGATACGTAGATTGAAGCAAAGGCGTGAGGAGCTTATGATCAGTTTACAAGAGGCTGAGAGAAGAATGGACCTAGCTAGAGTTGTAGACCTGAGAATGGAGGAAGAAAGTAGCGGCCAATGCTTTCTCATTGTTAGCGTTTTGGGTTGAAGAATGACGGGGTAATTTTGGTATATTGCAAAATGGACCGAATATAATCAAGGGTAAAATAGTAAATTAATGATGTGTGTTAGTCAAGTTACCATTATCTGCTTTGGACATTTTGAAAAGTTGTGAATTTAAGAGAATTCATAAAAAAGTGATGGTGGATTTTGGACAATTACCCTTTATTTTAAAAGTGAGAATGTAGTGTGAAACTTTTTGTGGACTAAAATTACCCTCTATTTATTTGTTTGATAAAGGGTAGAAAATCATTTTATTACAACTTTAATGCCAATTTATGGCTACTAAAATGCCCATATTTGTTTATTTATAACATCTCTAATTGTAAGGGTTAAAAATGTAACTTCAATTATTACTTTTCACCCCATTTAATCCCCTTTCATTGAGTCTTATACTTAAAGGTATTAACTCTCATTTTCTCTTATTAAATCATATATTTTAAGTTATTTTTTACCAATAAATGATACTAATTAGATCTATGTCAATATTTTTTACAATATAAACCCATATATTTTAAAACTGGCTAAAAAACAAAAGCATTCTTTATCTAAGTGATGGCTAAGTAATTCAACCATTCAAATCAAATTGAAAAACCTATGAAGTCATAGTTAAGTAATAAAATTTTTAAAATAGAAATAAATATAGAAAATTACAAAAATGCAAAAAAATTAGACACATTTACGATACTTTTATTAATCAAACTAAAGAAATAAGTGTCATAAAAAGAAATATTTTTATTGATAATGAAAATGAAATATAAACTTTAGAACTAACTAAAAATGAAATTATTTTACTATTTGACAAAGATCAATAGTTCAACTTTTAGGTCAAATGTATTAACATTTAATGTCATAAATAAATAATAAAAATTAATAAAATATAAAAATACATAAGTTACAAAAAACATTCAGGCACATATATTAATTAATTATCATATAAAAGTAAGTGTGACATACCAAAATTATTTTTACACAAAAATATAAAAAAGTAAAGAAAAAATTGAACACATCTATAATTCTATATTTACACTACTATTAAAGATATAAATAAGATTGTAGACCTTTCTTTTAACTAAAATACTTATTTTTGAATTTAATCTCTATTTAATTTTGATGTTTAAATTGTAAATTGAACTACTACTTTTCACCTCATTTAATTCTCTATTTTTAAATCTTACATTTTTTTATAAATGAATAGAAAAAACACCAAAAAGATAAAATATTGTAAAAAGAAGAATCTAACCAAGCAGGTAAACCTGCAATGATACTTGAAACTTCATAACTCGATCTAATTATCACGTGTTTAGATGAAGTGTTTATATAATCAAATTTGGATTTTGCAATATGCATCCGATTAATAATAAAAAGCAAAAAACATATAAAATCAAAAAAAAATAAAAATACGTATTTATAGCAATTTTTTTATGGTAGTGATTCCCTTTGTGGTCATCTTTTTATAAAACATTGATGATGAAAGAAGACATCCACTAATCTACATGAAAATAAACATAAAGGCTCAGTTTGGAAAGAGTACAAATACAAATATGTACAATACATATATATACAAAATAATGTAAAAAAAGATTTTGCACTCTATAAATTTGTATTTGTACTCTTTCCAAACTAAGCCAAAGGCTCTGTTTTGAAGCGATGCAAATGGAGTATAAATCGCAGTTCAGGGTAAATTTACACTCTAGTTCATTTTTACTTGTATTTGACAATATTACATTTATGCATTGACAAATGCCAGACCAATGCATATTTACATTGATAATAAGATGTAAAAGCACATCAATAAAAAAGAAGTAAATTTGCATTAATGTGGGTTTTTGACAAAAAAAAAAAAAAAACATATGCTTTATTGGAATTCATGTTTGCATCCATTACAGCTAAAAGTCTATTTAGTAAAAAAATAAATTTGTCAATTCAAAACTAACCCAATTTTGGAACTTATATGAACCGTTTTACACTCTATATATTTACATTGTTTGAGGAACAACTAAAATGACACGCACCCCTAAACTCAATAAATTCGGTCATGTATGACATCACCTGTTCATTTTGATAGAATGAGTGGTGCATATATAAGCGCATACTGTCTAAACTCATCTCCAACACTCATCCAAACACATGGAGAGGATCCAAATGTTTTTAGTTCAACACAGATACCCTAGGACCATAAAGAGTTTTTGTTGTTTTCCGAATTCTTAAAAGTGATTTAGCTATCAGACATTTGGGGAGGGAAACGTGACATTGACATTGATATGCAATGCAGCAATGGGTGGTAAATAAGATCCATGGCGGAGGGGGAACCATACCAAATACCTACATAGGAATCCGGATCTACTCCTCACACCCAAATCACAGCATGTCCTGAGTCCTGACCATACATCGTAAACATCTCCTGTATATTTATTATTCATGGGAAAATGTTTCCAAATATATGGCTGTGAGGTCGGTTGGTATAAGGAACAGATTTCAATTCACCACAGAGAGTCTGCATTTCCACAGATTTAATCACGTGCCTCCTATTATGGAGGGATGTTGAGTCATAATGTCAACGATCAGCTCATCAACAACCTATTTAATTTGATGTTTGCACATGATGTAGGTGGTGTGGTAAGACTAAATGTGGAGGTCTAATTGAATTAAGATTCAAAGTATCAATATGATACGAGTTTCGATTGTATCGTATCGGTACTTAGAAATGGTCGAAACTCTATTTTTTTTAGTTTTTTTTTTAATTTTAGTTTTTTAGGAAGTCTTTAACATGCTTTTTATTATTAAAAAAATTGGGGGTCCGAAACACCTGGAAACAGACGTTTCAGATTATATCTTTTTCAAAAGCTACGATACGATATGCCCCGTATCGGGTGTATTGTATCGATACTTTGAATCATGATTGAAGGGCGAAGAAAGGTGATGGTGCACGATCTGGTTGCTCCTACTGGATGTCCTGTTGTAAGTGAATTTGGTTTGATGGTGCTATCGTCCATCACAGGAGTACAATGGCTTCAAATTCATCACAGTTCCATGGCGAGTTATAGACTCGTCACAGGCTTGCGTTGACTTGTGTTTTGCCATTGTGTTTCTGTGTGTAAGTTTGGTACCTTCATTGTAATCGTAGTGATGATAGACAATATGTACTTATACATGGATTATTGATACGACGGAGGAGGAGATGGGATTGCCACTCCCAACCAGTGGGAGTATATTCAAATAGAATCTTATCCTTTGGATGTGAATCTATTTTGAATATTAAATTTTATTAATAAATTAAACTAAAATTGTTGAAATGTTAGTATTATTGATAAAATGAACTATGAGTCTATGACTGATTATCTGATCTTGTATATTATTAATTAAATGAATTGTATATAAAATTATAAAAGTGAAATTAAAATTGTTTTTTTTTTTAATTTGAAAAGAGGTAAAGCATTCTATTAAACAACGTTTTAAAAAATGATTCGGAAACGGAATCGTTCTGGCCACCGGTTTCCGAGTCAACGGTTCAACCGCCTGAGTAAACAGTTAACTTTTTCAACGATTTTTTATCAGATTCTGGATTTTGGGTAAAACGAAATCAGTTGCTTGGACAGTTTCCAAGTCGAACGGTCCGACCATCTGGCTCGACGGCAATTCAAAAACGCTGCTATTAAATAAGGAAAATAAAATATGTATAAAGTAAAGGATACCCGAAATGGGCCTAATCCCACCAAAAAACAAAAGGATGGGCCTTTGAGTGTGAAATTTTGAATTTTTGTTTTTGTTTTTGACTAAGATAATTCAGATTGGCCGCATGCAATGGTTGTATAAAAGGTTGTCGAGCCAATTGTCCACGCCAATCATAAAACAGGGCACACAATAAGTCACGTTATATTTATAATCAATCTGCCAACATTCCATGTGAGTGGATTTTTGTTTTTGTTTAGGATAACTTGGATTAACTGAGCACAATGTGTGTATAGAATGCTGTGGAATCAATGATAAAACCCCACCTCAGTCATAGAAGCCCTATGTATTCTGACTAGCATTATCTTTGGTTTCACAGCCCATTAAGACTGCATTTGACATTACTTATTTTAAGGAATTTTCTCCTTTCTAGTTAAAAACTCAATGTTTATAAGTCCTTGCAATAAATAATACCAAATACAACCTAAACATCCAACGTTAAATTCTGACTCTGGTCAACGAAAATTGCACCCCTAAACCAAAGTCATTAGAATGAATCGATCTAGAGAACAAAGACTCAAACGACCCAAGAAGCCAAAAAGCGGGCTGACCAAGAAAATCGATAGAGAGGGAGTTGTAATTCAATCACCGACTGATTGATGCAGTTAGGGGTGATCATTTCTAGCCCAGCCCGGAAGCCATGTCCTCATGACCTCAGGTCCAAACCCACCTGGAAAACTTCAGGCCCAAAAACCGATCTTGGGCCTGGCCCTCAACATAAGAAAACTCTGGGCGGAAGGGATTCCTCTCTTCCTGTTTCAGGCTTTGGGATAAGGTGCTTCATAAGTCTGGTGGGTAGCACAACCCCAAGTCCCCAATCATCTTAAAAGGTCAATAATGCTTAAAAAGTAAATTGAAAAAGGATGTTGAGAATGAATGGTATTAATTTATCAACAAAACATTTAACACTTCTTTTTATCTAGACCGGACACAAACCCGAATGCACATTGGGTCAAGGTTTTACCACGACCCAAAAATGACATAGAAAAATCAGCTCATCTCTTGGCTTGTTTTGGATTTGTTGCTTTTTTTCTTTAGTGTGTGTGTTTTAGAGAGTGTTCTTCCTGAGTGGCTGTCCATGGCTGTAGAAGATGACAGAAGTGATGGTTGTTTTAGTGTAGGCTTATTAAATATGTGTTTTAGATATTGAAATTAAGTATGTGTTTGGTTTTATGGGTATTTATTAAATAAACGTTTATTTGAAAAACTGTTACTTTAAACATTCATTGTTATTGTTGTTGGGTTAGACATTTCAAGTAACATCCCATTTCGTTTTTATAAAGGAAACAAAAATTTGAGGTTTCACCCAACACTTCATGCATATATTTCTATTTTTTAATGTTGTTTGATAAATATTAAAATCAAACAGTGGTTTTACGCACAATAAACGTTTATGTGATGGCATTAACCCCCATAAAACCAAACATAGCCAAAAAGGCCACACATCGGCACATCTTGTTGTAGGTGTGTGAGATTAATTAGCAGCCTTCCTTTTGAAAATAAATTGCCACAGGGGTATTATTTCTGAGAAAAAGGAAAAAAAATAATAATAATAATAATTAAAGAAAGAAAGACTGCATTAAAGAAAATGTCATACCCATCGAAATTGAATTGATTGAATATGGGACTTTGCTAGCTATATAATGTTAAGAAATATTTGATTGAACAAAGATATTTACAGTCCTGGAGAACATAGCTATTAACTGCATCAGATTCAGTAGTTAGTGGGGATTCTTCCCATTGCACACCAACTATTGTATATATGTTCAATACCCCTTGTAGTGTTGCAATTCAGAGATCAATGTCCGGGCTGCTGCCTTATTTATCTTACTTTTGTTTTGGCCAATAGCCACAGCCCGGATCACCTGCCAACGAAATACACTCCAACACCCTACCAACAGGATTTGACACCACATACATGATGATGGGTGGGCCCCAGTTTCATGGTGAGATATGCGGTGTTTGGTAGGGTGTTGGAAGGTGTATTATCGGCAAAGGAGATCCCAATTACAACTGTTGTAGCCAGCAGGCAGCAGCAGATCTAGATATTTACTTGTTTCAATTCAAGCATAATTGCCAAGTTTACGACGTTCTCTTGCAGACTTCATCAAGAAACCGGTCTAAAGTGCGCCAGGAGGACCCACCTTCATCTATGGCCGATTTAGCTGTTTTCGAAATCTCCATCATCTTCTTCCTCGCCTTCTCTCCGTCTTCCCCCTCCATTAATTCTTTCACCATCTTCTCTACCATCTCTGACTCTATAAAACCTCGAACTGAACCGTTGTTTGCAACAACTCTCAGACCCATGCCCATCTCGTCCACCACCAACCTTGCATTCAAGTATTGGTCCGCCATCAGCGGCCAAGCTAAGATGGGCACCGATGCACAGATACTCTCCAGAACCGAGTTCCAACCACAGTGGCTTATGAACCCATTTACGCTTTGGTGCTCCAGTATCTCCCTCTGATTGACCCACTCGCTCACGACTAGCCCTCTGTCCTTAACCCTCTCCTTGTATCCATCGACCAGGAATTTCACTTCCCTGGATTTGATCACCCATAAGAAACTCACATTAGACCTCTCCAACCCCTCTGCGATCGCCTGAAATTGCTCCTGCGAGATCTCAGCCTGGGTTCCAAATGCAACATACAAGACAGACCGCCCCTCTGCTGACTTGTGGTCGAGCCATTGCATCCATGTCGGCTTCTGGTTCTGGAGGGGCTGGGCCGTCGGAGGTTCGACCAAGCAAAGAGGTCCCACACACCAAGCCTTGGTGTTCTCATGCTCCCGATCCCAGTATTCTATAAATCTTGTCTCCAGCTCGCAGAAGCTGTTGACCACTATACCCTGGCTTTGGGAAGCCGCTATGCCTTCCTCTACAATAAATTCGTAATGGGGACCGCTGGGCTCAGCCATGTCAAAGGGATGAGTGAAATCGTTCTTAGTGAATTTGAGCCAAGGGAAATCAGGAAAGGTAAAGGGCTCGTCGTCTGATTTGACATTTGCGATGAATCGATTATGAATCACGGCATGGAAGATGCTCGCGGCGAAGTTGTTCATCCCATAGAATATCGCCCTGGGTATTCCGAACTTGGACGCAGACTTTTGTGTCCAGGAAAGGAAGCCGTCAGAGATAATGCAGCTGACGCTTGGAAGACTTTGGAGAACTTGTTCAAAGTCTGGCTGCATCAATCTGGTGGCTTTAGCAAAGGGGACGAAGAGACTCATAGACGGAAGTCGATCGGTGCTCTCGACTCCCGGTGGGATTTCGGGAGCATTTTCTGGGAATTTGAGCTCCACGACGTGAACCAACGAGGAGTCTGTGTTGGAGAGATGTTGACGGATAAATGGAGAATTTGCCGGGGTGGTGAAGAAGGTGACGGAGACACGGCGGAGGAAGAGGAGGCGAGCAAGGTGGAGGAGTGGGATCATGTGGCCTTTGGACATGAAAGGAAAGAAAACGATATGAAGAGATGACTGCTGATTATTAGAATCCATCACTTATTTGTTCTTGTTTTTCTGACTCGTCGGTCGTCTACTGTTCCCCAGCTCCTCGCTATACGTTTACGTAGTAGTTTTAATTTATTGGTGAGGTTTGACGTTTGAGTCGGTCGGTGTTCATGCAAATTTACATATAGCCATTACCATTACAATTGCAGACGTCAAGGTTTTATGTTGATTCATGACAAACGAATTTTGGTAGCTTAAGTCGTGAGCTTTGCCGTATAATCCTGAGCTTTTTTGCACAGTAGTAATAAAAACGAATGGCTTGGCGCACTCCGGAATCCGAATATATAGTTGCCGCTCCGGCGGTTGAACGGTTCTTCCTTAATAAATGAAAAGTGAAAACGGATGTATGAAGGGTCTACCTTTTCTTCCTGTTTTCATCACCAGCTTCATTCCGGCTTTGAAGGAAATCTCTTGGTACGTACTCGAAACTTGAAAGTTAGTTAGGTAACCGCTGTTTAGTTCATTTTGCTACGACATTGTCGTGGCCCAGGGCTAAAACAGAAAATCATGACCCTAGTAGTGGCCCCACCAAGAAAAATAAGCCAACAGAAAATCATGACCCTTCATTCTGTAATTTTCATTAGACGTTTTCCATCCTCCTGTTTAAACATACAATGGACATACTCACTTATAATTGTTCAAAAACTGTTCAACTGTTCAAAACTATGTTAAAATATAAATTATTTTGTTTAAAGATACTGCCACGTAATATGTTTATTAAGGGCTTTGATTTAGTTGTTTCAGCGCAGGGTTAAGAGTGTCATAACAAATGTGGGTTGACCCAGGTTTTGGAAAGAAAATAGTACTAAGGGGTGCTCACGGTCGGTTGACTTATTTTTTAACCGGTAATCAAAACCAAATTGAAGCTATTGGTTAACCATCGGTTTTTTATTATTTATAATATATTATAAAAAATATAAATATATAATAAAATACTAAATATATATAATATTATATTTTAAATAATATATTATATATTATAAATATATATATTTATATATACATATTTATTAATTTATAGTGTATAAAAATATAAAATATATATAAATATATGTATACCAATCGGTTTGGTTAATCATCGGTTTTCTATTTATCGAACCGATACCTTTGGTTTTTAATTAAAATACCAAACTGAAACTAATGAGGGGTGATTTGGCCCGACCTACTCATATATAGACACGTGGAAGCGACCTACTGATTGGACCTTGACTCAGCACTTTCTAGAAGTTCACCAATTGTCTCCGAGCTCTTCGGGATCACATCGCACGACTGTAGGTCTTATCCCTATCCCGCTCAGATTGGACGGGCTCAATAAGCCTTATCAGATAGCATGAAATCCTCCTGGTGCGGAATAGACTCCTAACAGCGTAGGCCGAAGATCTCGGAGGCGTTTCGTGAGACCCACGGAAGCTCATCTATTTAAGGACACCAACCTCAACGACATAAGGTATGCGTGATTTACTGCTTACTAGCACTCTTGCATTCGAGATTACTAGCTCGCACATCCAAGTACTGACTTAAGCATCAGAGCGCCCACGCCGAATAAACTACCCCGAGTCCTCTAAGCTTCTTTCTTTTGCAATTCGAACATTCAACTAAGCAATCGACGTCTGAACTACCATCCAACTAGGAGCAACCAGATCGCACTCCATCATAAACCAAACTGATAGATTAGATTAATCAAAATTTTGATTTGATTTCAATCGATTCGATTTTTCTTGCTCACCCCTAGAAATCAGAAAAACAAGAAAAGACTAAACTAACTACTCGAGCTATTTTGGTGTCTGAACATGGATAATTGTAGAACCAAAATGGACGAGTTTTAGTTTAAGAGTCATAGAGATTTAATGGGAACCACAGGATAGGAACAAATAGCCCGGATCCGATCCAAATAGATTGAATTTGTCATGTTTATTGGATTAGATTTGTTTTTGGTGTTTATTGGATTAGATTGGAGTCATTGGACCATAGCAAATATAAACCTTTGTATTACGGTTTTTTATTTGGAGAAACATAAAGAATTTTGTTTCAGCCGGGAATATCTCGCATGAATAAAAATTTAAAAGGGATAAGTGGACTGTAATTCCCCTCAGAAATCTGAAATTACAGCCAGTCTATTAGTAGTTCCCTATAAATCGCATCCTGACTGAGGATTTAGCATCAATCCATGGTCAGGATTCAATCTACTCTTAGAAATTTTAGCTCCACCCTAGGGGTGGATTGAACGGTTAAAACCCTAATTTAAAATTAGAAACGTTTCAGATGCACCACTGAAAGAGAACAGATCTGCTCCTCACAGAGGGCGCCTCACACTCACATCCTACCATGCATTGGGAATATCTCCCATACTTTTAAATTATTATTCACGGGAGATATTTCCAATGCACGGTGGATGTGCATGTGAGTCGCCCAAGTGTGAGGAGCAGATCCTGTCTCCCACTGAAACGTGCCGTGAGATCGGTGTAAGACATGCTCTGTGAGGAGTAGATCCTAACTCCCAAAAGCGGCTTCTGATGTTCTAAGTTGGGCCCCACACAAGAACAGCAGAAGCTATGTTTGGTAAAAATCCAGAAAGTTGATTATCGTGTTAACAAAGGAACACAGCTGAAATAGAAAGCATTACCAGGTAGCTTCTCCGGAACACAGGTGCTCAATCAGTATGGCTGAATCAACACACCTCGACTGCAACGCAGAATCCGTCACAAATGGGTTCTAACTTCCAAGATTTTGCCTTTGCTAAATTGTGAACCCATCACCATCCAGTGTAAGTGTATTTATGGATTGGCTATTGATCGGCCTGAATTGAGCATGAAAATAAGGAATACTTGGCCCATCAGGACTCCCCAAGTAACAAGTTGAGCCAGATATTGAAGCCCAAAGAACTGGTCTACACTACACAATTTGGTAACTGTAATTTTTCTCCCTAGGATATTGATCCATTAAAGCAAGGACCATGGCCCATGGGGGTGTTAATGTCACTCCCAGACTTGAACCAGAAATTGTGTGGAGACAGTCAGCTCAGCCTTCCAATAGACAATCAAATTCTGCTCTAACAATTAGAACATTCGCAGAGCACAATTTATTTGATAGTGATTTATCCATAAATCAATAAGGCATTATATTGCAAGCATGGCCGAAAGGGCATGTTGGTTAAATGAATTTTATTTTATGCAGAATTTGGGGGGCTGCATCCAATTTCTGAAATTGGGGGAGGATTTGATCTTCTACTATAGATGGAAAACTAAGTGAACTATAAAATTTGTCAACATGGTTTTATCTTTGAGTCACCCAATTTCATCAACCATGACAAGTAATTGCAAAGAAATCCAGCAAATTAAAAGGGTCAATTTAAGAGATTGCAAGGAAACCAACCAAAGATTGGCAAATTCTGAAGGAGATTGAATCAAAATGAACTAATAATAGCAGATATATGTTTCCTTACAACATGAAGAACCTTGAAAGCCAAACAGTTTGCAAACCCAAGGATTCAAAAACCACCCAAATAGGGAAATGAATCAAGAGTATCTGATCTCATGTCATGTGTGTCTGTATACTTAACAGAGTAACAGACAACAGGAACATCACTTGGTGTGCATGTATATCTGTTGGTATTCTAAACAGCAAGTTCTGTAGCCAAGGTGTGCAAAGGAGCTGGATTGGAGCTCAATTGAAGCCCGACCTCAACTGGCTGTGTCTCCAACACTTCGCTTCCAACCTCAATAGAATGACTACTTTCTTCACCCATGACCATGCTGACCTTCTGATCAGAGTCGACGCTGGTTCGACAAATAGGGCAAATGGGTGTCTTCAACAACCATGAATCCACACAATTAGCATGGAAGCTGTGCCTGCAAGGAAGTAGTCTACACTTGTCTCCCACCTTGAAGTTCTCCAGGCAAACAGCACAGTCTACTGGACTACTGCCCTTCTCTCTTGCTTTGAAATCAAAGCAAGGAAGCCTCTCCAAATCATCAAGCGACATGCTGTTAGTTCCACCATTGTTGGCCCTCTCAACCATGGTGTCTCCCATCAACCCTCTCCTGAAAGCCCTCCCAACAATACAAACATGAATGAAGACCAAAAAACTAATGCCCACAAATAACAATATTACAGAGAAGACAACTGCCATCACTATAATCTGTGTTGCAATTTCCACAGCCTTGTTAGTCATTAAAAGTCTCCCTGAACGCTGAAACTTCAGCTTGTCATTCCAACCATCACCTACAAAGCACAAATTCTCGCTCTTCCATTCTTTTTAAGCAATATCCAGTTACACTCACTCCCATTCAATTCTCCTTGGAATACCCTGAACCAATTTTGTGATCCAACCTCACTGAAAAACGTTATCATGAAAGCAAAATCCATGACTACACAACCAGTTCTATCTACCTCCTCTGAATCCCATGGAAAAATAACAATCCTCCATCATAGCCCAATTTGTTCCACATACAGAAGCTTAAAACACAAGGGGTCTAGTAGTGATCCATGGTTATGAAGTTAAAAGAAACAGATGTTCACATGTTAACAGAATATTCAAGAAAAAAGATAGAATGGAAGCAGAAAACCCGACTTACATACAGATGTTCCCTTTGATCTGGAGATAGCAGAGTTCAAGAGAAACCGGTGGAGATTTGCAATTACAGGCGGCGTGGTTCTGTTATCCTGTTATTTTAATAATGAGAAATTGCTGCCAAGCATCAGTAGCTCACCAACAACATCGAGATGGAATTATGAATATATTTAATGTCTAGTGGGAGGAGGTTTAATCTTTCTGATGGAGTGGGTGGAGAAGGAACCAAAAAGAACAGGTGGAGAGTGTGTATAGTCATGGAAAGATTGAGAACCGACTCTTTTTCTTTTAAATTATCCTTGTTTTTCTTTTTAAAAGTACCCGATGAGTCTTTTCAGTCCTCCTTGATGTGTCAAGAGAGGTATGGGAGATGAACAGACCAAGAATCCAAGATTGCCTTGGTTCAATAAAACAAAGCAAAATAACTTACAGGGTGTAAGAAATTATAAATAAATCAAGAACTTTTCTCTGGTAATAAGGATGTCAAAACGAAATCATGGGAATGCAGTTTTGTGAGCAACAAAGAACAAACCATCTCAACTACCAAAGAATAATCTATCCAAATTTAAAACAAACTACCAAAGAATAAAAGAAAGAACAACCTATCTCTCTGTCACACTCATGTTGAGCACATCTCTCATCTGGTTCATCCAACGGGCTCCCAGGATTCAGAACATCTATGTCTATTGCAGAAGAGCTCAATTTGTAAACGATAATATATTAGATTTGATCAGTAGCTCATCCCTGAACACTTTGTGCTTTTAATAAAGAACCCACTTATTCGTTGAAGACAAAAATCTCAACTCACAAGGAACGTATATTGTTGCATCTTTTGGCTGTCTGGTAGCTTGGCCTCACTCTTTGTCTCTTTACATGTGTAGTTATATCACTTCTCGATAAATTAATGGATAAACAAGACAAACCGTACTTCACGTAGACGGAACACTTCAAAATTAGAGCGGAGGAGGCGTCGGGCTCAAAGGGAATCTATGAATTCTTCACTGCCTACCCTTCTCTTTATAGATGAAAGAATCCAGCTTTATCTAAAAAAATAGATTCACAGTTTGACACTAAACCTATTTGAAAGCCGTGTGTTGGGTTTTTCATTTGAATTGAGAAATTAAATAGAGGAGGGACAAGAGAGCGAATCTCAAGGAAGAAATGGTTCTTAGAGTGAAAAGGAAAAAAGTAGAAGGAAATCTAGGTATTAAAAAAAATAAGGTGGAATGTTGTGATTGGTTATATGGTAGAAAGAAAAGACAGAGAGAAGGACGAAAATATGAAAATGGTAGAAACATTGAAACATCACAATTCACATGCGTGATCTTAAATGTTAATTAAATTTCTCAATTTTTTTAAAAAACATTAAAAGAATAAAGCCCATGCACACAGCACAGGCATGATTAATTAATTTTAAAGCTTAATACTTTAATAGAGAATGACCCCGTACTAAGTATGGGGCTAGTATTTTTTGATAATTTTTATTTTGTTTAAGCAAAAAATCTCTATTTTTTTTTAAAGATTATTTGTATTATAATATTTAGTTAATTAATTATTGTTATTATTATTAAGTATTTTATTATCATAATAATTATTATAATTAAAATTTTTACTGTAAAAATTTAAAGATTAATCAAAATGTAATATTTACTTAATTATTTAATTAAAGATTTAATATTATTTTTAATCAGTAATGGTGATAATTATTTTCTTATATTCTTATTAATAATCAGTATTTAATTATTGAATATTGTTGTTATAATAGATTTTCTAATTACACTAAATTTTGATAATTTACAGCACAATCAGTTTTTGAACCACAGGCTCTTAATTAAGATTAAAATTCAAATTTGTTTGACTGAAAGTAACCACTTTGATAGTTTTCTAGGAGTGGATGAACCCACTTTAATTAAATTTTAGGATGCCACGTGTTTAAAGGGAGAGAATTGTTGCCTAACGACCTTTCTTTAATATATAGATAATAGAATTGAAGAGGGTCATCTTCAGTTATTTAGGCCCATTCATTCGCCGCAGGGATAAGCTGGTTAACTGGGTAATTGATCATGATCCCTGCATTCGTATGTTGTTATATTGGATTACACAGTAGGTGAATTTTTCAGAAAATACCCTCCTAGAAGGCGGATAAATTGCTTATGCACGCACTGATTACGGTCTCTCCCTCCCACCTCTCCATTAGTAACCTGTTGAGGCCAAGAACACTGTAATAGAAATTATCCGGGCAAGTGAAAACTACATACGCAGGTAAGTGAAAAAATGAACGGTGAGTAGATGCCCAGTGTTAAAAGGTTCTCTTGTTATCACACATACACACTTTTTGTTTGTGCTATGGAGGAGAGATTCTCTGATTCAGGATATTTAGCCTATATCAGATGAAAAGTACGTGAAATTCAGTCAATTTTAACAAAGGCATACAACGGTGGTCTCAAGTCCTAAGCCCTTCAATACACAAAACCCATACAAGCACGTCTGAGTCTGACCAAAGATGGCATTTCTTTAGCCTTTCGATTAGTATTAAATAATTAATAATTATAGTCACCAAATCCTCCTACTTTTTGTTTCGATATGGTGTGAGGGCACCAAATCCTCCTACTTTAGTAGATATTCTAGACTTGAAAGGCCCACTTCAAGCAAAAGACATAAAAGGTCATTTCAGAGTTAAGGCCATGGATCTGGTCATAGATTCGGTCCAATTATGAAATACACGGAGCAACAGCCAACAGGGTGTTTAAATTTTAAAATAATTACTTTTTTTTAGTTTTTTTTTTTCCTGTAGCTTGTAAATCTGTAATCTTGGTGCACAACGTAGTGCTAACCAAGTTAATATTAATGGATTGAGATGTTGGCACTAGATAACAGTTAGCGAGCTCATACTCACCACAATGAGATTTAGAGAAGTAGAGAACCTAACGAGATTTATTGAGAACGAGAGAACATGAACTTCTTAGCAGTGTCGATTGAAATGTTAATTCAATCTCACGTAGCAATTATTGATGTCTCGATGGTTAGTTCATGGTGGTTAGGGGTGTCAACGGTATTTGAAAATTTAATTTTAAATTTGATATTTAACAAATCAAATTTGGATAATTCGAATATTTAATCCGTCGAATTTGAATATCCTATTCATACCAAATAGCTAATCGGATTCGAATTCGGATATGACCTAATTCAATTCGATAAATATCCGAATTCGACCGATTATTTAATTCTTATATATAATATATAAAATTTTTAAATGTTTTATGTAATTTATATATATAATAATTAAATTATATAAATAATTTATATGTTTATTAATTACATAAATTAATTAATTAGTCAAATTCGAATCAAATTAAATATTCAAATATTTAATTAGATTCAAATTCAAATATTAATTTTTAATATCAATCGGATATTAAATATTAATTTGAATATCGGATATTAATATCTATCGAATCAAATTAAATATTCGAATCGAATTCGGATGGAAGCTCAACCACATTTCATGATATCCAATAAAAAAAGAAAATAGATAAAAGTTTGGGAGATGTATGAGTTTGGGAGAAATAGATAAAAGGACCACAAAACAAAGCATCCACAAGTCTAAAACAAGGAAACAGCAATGGGCAGGAAGACAACCGTACTGTTTATGTGATTCTGGCTAGAAAAATATTGTTGGAGATGTGTTCTAATCGCTCGTCGTCCAGTTCTTCGCATAGCGAGAACGTTCAGCTCTCTTCTGGGTTGTGCAGCAGCAGTCTTTGTGATCGAGCGAATGAGGAATCCTGTTCTAAGGCTTGAGTTTATCATTTTGCACAAAATGACAAAAGTGCCCCCTTTTCTCACGTTGGAATGTCACACACATGTTCGTTACTGGACATGGACGTTGTGGGAACCGCAAGTTCCCAGGGAACGTATTTTTTGAGAGCGTTGATTTGTTACTCCCAAAAAATACATTCTTTGGGTGATGTTCTTACACGGGAATGGTTCGTTTCTTTTGTTTTTTTTCCCTTTTTGTCAAACATTTTCTGTTCTGAAGGAACACCGGAAACAGCAGAAACGCTCTCACAGAACCGTTACCAAACACCACAAATGTGAGGAACGAAAATAGGTTTTATAAATCAGAGGGAGAAATTTCTAGTTTTCTACTTTCTATAGCCACTGTGGAACTCTGCCTCTACCCAGCAAGGAGCTCAAAACAGGACCTTAGAGCTTAATTTAGCTTTAATTCAGAAGCTTGTTCTGCTGGCTTTAGGAACCCAATACCATAGTAATGATGAAAAGGTGAATCCGGTTGCCATGGCCTAGTTCCTACACCATTGTCAGCAAAAACTCTCCACAAATTCCAGAAATCCATTAATGTTGAATTTGTCATCTTTGGAAATTATATCACGCTTGCTTAGCTGTAAAAAATAAATATATCTGCTCCTTAGACACCATTAGTCACAAAGGAAAATACTAGGTAGAGGGCCCCAAACAAACAGGAAGCAGCATCTCACTTCAGCTTTTTCCTTTCAGACCCTTTGTACCAAGGAGGCTTCTTGCCTATTTCTATCCACCGGCCACCCCCCACCCTCGTCTAATCAGTTCATAATATCACGCATCTGTAAGATGAAACGCCTATTTTTGACAACAACAGAACCAGAGCAAAATTCCATTTGAATGTCTCAGACTGTTGTGTCGTGTCTACCAAGAAGTAATCTTGCTGTAGCAACAATATTGCCCCAGGAAAAAACCACAAGAAAGAATGAATGAAATAAAAAGGTGGAGAGGAGAACAAAAAAGATGTACAAGGTACTCATAATACTGGGGGGAAATATGTATATGATTTCCAGTTCAATACATTCTTCAACCTCACTCTGAGACATACCACCATTTTGCAGAATTTACAGGTAAACAAGACAAGAAATGAATCCCAGAAAGTTAAAAAATGAAACTAAAACCATTAAACCTCACAGCGTTCTCCTATACCTTCTAATATTAAGAGCCCAAAACAAGACCCTCCCTAGCAACATTGGTAACACGGAGAACCGCTTGTGCACTTAAAGGAGAGAGTTTTGACTGACAAAAGTGCTCCCAGGAACCAGTTTCTGAATTCTTAGATTCTGCATTATGTGAGGAGATGTGGGATTTCTCATATACAGATTGCAATTCCAAAAGAAGAGTGCGAGCAGCCTCCCTGGATTCAGGAAGCTGGTCACTGAGTTGGGAAGCAGCTATCTGCATCAATTTATCAATCCCATAAGCATTGATTCCCTCCATTCCCTGCAAAATTGTGTGCAAAGAGAAGGACAGCACTTAATTGAAAATAAATGAGCATTAGAGTAGACACTTAATTGAAAATAAATGAGCACTAGAATAGGTCTAGAGACAATTCAACAAAAGAATCAATATCCCACCAAATTTTGTTAAGCAACTAAGAGGCTTTTCTTTCTCTTTTTTCCCCCTTTTTTCATTTCTCCAGAGGTGTTACTTTTGGAGAAGCAACAGGAGTTTAAATGGTATTATATAGAAACTTACAAAATTGGGTGAAATTAGAAATCATGGCTGTCCAGAATGATTTGAATAAGGAACGAACCTTTTGGACACACAACAACCAAACTCTCATTGAAATTTCATCTTAAGGAAAAACTATTTAATGGATTGGGGTCTATCAACTTGCAAACTTCAACAACATCACTAAAAGACCTAGAAAAGTGATAAAGACCAAATGGGAGGAAGAAGGGACAATTGAAAAAATGATGATATGCTTTGGACAACAATTCAGTAGAGAGAGGTTTTTTCTGTACTATTGTCTAACCAGTATTTCAAAAGGCACGTGAGGCTCATGGCATATGGCATGAGGCAAGGCTAAGGAAAGCGCCTCAGGCTCAGCCTTACCCCTGAGGCACATACCTAAAAGCATAAAAAGATATACCCATACATTGATATGCCTTCTGTCAAGAACAAGGGTGTTATACCCTAAATGAAGACTATGAAGTATGATTGTCATTATAAGACCAATTCTAAGTTTTCGGTGTGTGTGTGTGTGTGTGTGTGTGTGTAAGTTACCAATTTAGTTACTTGAGATCAGTTTGAGAAGAGCACAAATACAAATATGTTGAGTGCAAAACAACCTTGTGTATGGTATTTCTAAGCCTTGTATTTGCACTGTACATATTTATATTTACACTCTTCCAAAACTGAGCCTCAAGGTTTTTACATTAAGGTTTTGTTTTACATTAAGATATTTGCAATAGTCTTGAAGGATTTTGAAGATTCAAATAATTTTTTAAGCTCCCATTACTTTATAGTCCTTGTTTATATGATGTTATATTTATATATTTTTTATCTATGCATTCTTCTTATATAAAACAATAGTATATGTATCAATAGTTATTTTGTTCACTTCAGGTTCTTTAATCAAAGAAAAAAAGATCTAATGAAGCTTCACCTCACACATTGGGAGATCTTAGTACCATGTCTCATGCCTCTGCCTTCCAAAACATTCTACCCCCCCCCCCCCGAAAGAGATATGTCCTTTTTTCCAAACAGCCAGCCTCTTAAAAAAACTTTCTAAAATTGGATTCCATAAACTATGATCCTTAGAGTTGGCTCCTAGAGGAGCCATAAAGACTGAGCATCCTACAATTTTTGCATAGGCGTTTAGCTCTCCTTCCTCCAAATCAATCCTCAATTGGATGTTGGGGTATTTTCCTTTACCACATAGTAATATTGATAGAGTTGCTAATTTAAAAACAAAAAAAAATAAAAAAATAAAAAACAGTCATGTTATTATTTCCATTTTGAATCACAACCACTGCATGCCCACAGTAGGCCTGTGCCAACTAATGAGCATCACTAGAGGAACACTACAGGACATCGATCTTCTAAATTTCATCCACCAGATTGATCCAGCCTATCCTGCTTTTGTGAAGTTCACAGTACACCTAATGTCAGCTCAACCATTTGAGATTATATTGCCTTTAAGATCAAGAATCAGTTCCTTATTCACTATAGATAAAAGAAAAAGATACTATGGTATCTATATATATAATATAAGGAGGAATAGAAAGAGGAAAGCAGGGAGGTGAGGGGTCCTCTCACCACAGTTCACACAGACCTGTGAGGAGGAAACCCAAACTCCTAATACTCTCTTGGCGTAAATTCCAATAAAAAAAGGCTTTTAATGTTTGGTAAAGTAGACAGAATGGATGGTCCACGTAAATTGAATGATTAATTTACAGTACAGTATACAGGACAGTCTAATGATACACTTGCTTAACAAGGGGTGGGAAGAAATAATATATTTTGGGCTGTGTTGTAATGCTTTTGTTGGGGAGGGCTAAGAGTGTTTATCCCTCCCCTTTCTTCTTGTACTAAAATTCCTCTTTTTTAATGAAATTGATTCTGTTATTGAGCAAAAAAAGTATAATGTTTTTTCTTATAATAATTATTAATTACGATACTAAATAGTAAGCATTAAATTAATAATTTCTATTTTATTTTTCCCATTGATTTTACTTCCTGTTGTGACATAATGACTCCATGCAAAACATTATATAAATGATTTGACTTTTGACCCAAAAATGATTTGGGCACACCACAAATTTGATATGGGCACACCACAAATTTGATATGAGCACACCACAGGTGATATAATTTGATAAGGCCACACCACATTTTGCATCCCATTATGTGCATGGGGTATTGATGAAACATGAAGACTATTATTTGGGGTAGTGCTGCAAACAGATGATAGGTAGAGACAATATTGATTCATTGATATTTGAAATTGAATAGGATCTTAACTATCAAATATATTCAACTAGAATTTGGTTTGCAATTGGATATTGAATAGTATAAAGAAGTTAAATTTAAAATGATTAAAATATTATATCTTATAAATAAAATGAATCAAAAATGGCTTTAATATTGTATTTCATGAGTAAAATGAATTGAAAATTACTTGTATGAAACTTAAATACAACATTCAAATCAACTTTACAAATATATAAAATATAAGCTTTTAGTAAATATGAACATATATATTTAACAGAGTCCAATCAGATTGTATCAAATTGGATAGGCATGAAACCATATCTGGTCTATTTATAAATAGATTGAATATGGGCATATAACTTTAATCAACTAAACATAAAAATATTAATCGTGTTTTAACTAAAAACAAGGCAGTGTGGACAACCTTGTTTTACTATATAGATATGTATTAATCCACAACTTTTTCAGCCATTAGGCTCATAATCTCATTAATAACTTTAATCACTAAAAATAAAATATTTTTTGAAAACAAAAAGTGAAGAAATTATGCCAAACCAAACCCAAACCAAATATGATTGAATTGGATTAAGGTTAAAGTTAGGGCCAGGGTTTAAATACCACCCGAATTGGAGTTAGGATTGACCATGACCTGATGTTAGGGAACTTGGACAGGCCCAACCTAAGCCCAAACCAATCCAACCTGAAATTTTACAATTTTACATGGGGCTGGGCTTAGATTTTTTGTCCTGAGCTGGGCCTAGGCCTAGCCCTTGGGTAATCCAAACCTAGCCTGAACCTAACAATCCTAGCCCAACCCAACCATAGTCCAGATCAAACCAACTCGACCGCATGCACACACGTATGCAGTTGTCCAGCTCAACAGTCCCTCTCTTTACCCTCTTTAACCCTCTAAATTTTGTGATTTATTTGATTTTTCATTATTTATTGCTTTCAAAAATTAATGTTCCACCTCAGTTACATGACAAGTGTCTCTTGGATATCATCTTTCTTATCCAAGAATGTGCCGAAAAACTCTATTGGCCTCTTCTGCAATAAATACCTTACACCAGACAACACAAGTGTCAGAGTTGTTGGTGGGTCCACCTCCATCTTTGATGAGGACTCAAACTCCAGGATCCAGGCTCTGACCACCAATAGAGAACTACAGTGCAATTGATCTCAGTAAAGAAAGAACCATGAAAAGAAGAACCTCGGTCATTTAGTGACAATCAGCTTATTGAGAAGGAAGAGGGAGGAAATTCAGAAACTTATTTGCTCAATAAGGATGATGTCTCTCATGAAGTTCATTAGTAAAGACATCTGGGCTTCAAATTCAAAATCAGAATATATTAGTTTAAGTGATGCATTTTTCTTAAGAATCAAACAATTGATTCCAATAATGATATTTTTAATTGGAGACTGAGTTTTGAGGAAAATTAAACATGGGAAATAAGTAGTTATTGTTGTTGTTGTTTTAAATTTATGGAGAGGAGGAAAATAAATGCCATCTGGTGAAGTGGAAGTCAGTCTGCCAACCCAAAAATCAAGGAGGTATGGGCATTAGAAAATTAAAGGAAGTCAACACTGCTATGCTAGGAAAATAGCTCTGGAGGTTTAATGATCCTCCGAACAGTTTGTGGAGGCTAATCGTAGCCAAGTATGGGCCGGCAGTGAGAGATTGGGAGACTGGTAACTCTAGATCCTCATATGGTTGCTCAATCTGAAAGGCAGTTCAAAAAAAATTGAACCACAGTTCTTACAAGGAATAAAGTACGAGGTTGGGAATGGTCTAAGAGTTCTATTCTGGAAGGATTTTTGGTGCGAAGATGGCCCTCTCAAGGACAGATATTCTGATCTGTTTGAGATAACATTGGACAAGAATGCAACAGTGGCAGATTATTTGGAAATGCAGAATGGGGTCTGTGTGTGGAATCCTCAATTGCGTAGAAACCTGAATGATTGGGAGGTAACTCTCTCCTAAGTTTTCTGCAGACTTTATACAATGTCAGATTGAATGGAGATTTGGAGGACAAAAGAAAATGGAGATTTGAAAACTCAGGAATTTTCTCTGTCAAATCTTTCTATAACAGCCTGACAAGGGAGGAGTCTTCTGTTTTCCCGGACAAGAAGATTTGGATAAGGAATGTCCCTTCAAAAGTGTCTTTTTTTTGTGTGGCCAGTGGTGTTAGACAGAATTCAGACTAGAGAAAACCTAGTTAGAAGGGGCATTCAAGTGCAGGATGAAAGGTGTGTCTTGTGCAATAAAAGCACAGAAACCTCCAATCACCTGCTGATCCACTGTGAGCTCACCCACTGGATTTGGGGGAAAATTCTGGAATTGCTCAGGGTTAAGGTGTGTTTTCCTTGTGATGTGAAGAGTTTTTTGCTTGCTTGGTGGCTAAAGGGTCTAAGTGAGGCTGGAAAAGTTGCTTGGAACACTGTTCCTGCAGCTGTGTTCTGGGCAGTTTGGCGTGAAAGGAATCAGAGAATCTTCGAAGGGCATCACATTTCAAAGGAGGAAGTTCTTTAAAATATTATGGGCATGCTGTATTCGTGATTGGCTAATCACTCACTTTTTAAATCTAGATACACAGTTTCTTTCTTTGACAAAGAGTTTATTTCACCAAAGTCTGTTATTAAGGTGATTGTCCAAGAAATTCAAAACCACATGGTCATTAACTTAACTGATGAACATTATATACTCTATCTCAATCATTATCCACACACAACAGCAAGAAATCTGATGGAAGATCACATTCTTTCCACAAGAAGCACCAGGGAGTTGATATATAACAGACTTAAATACCTTCCTTATTATATATTGTAGAGGCTTCTCATACCCATATAAAGTCCTCATCAATCATACAGACTACCTCCATAGCCTGAATGAATACCCATTTAATGCCAACTGGATGAAGTTGATCAAATCATATGAAATCAACTAAAAACACCATGTTTTTTTATTAGTGTAATGTTCCTCCAAATATCCCGAGTTCATATATGAATCAAAGTAGGCCAACTTGCAGCCATCAAGAGCCAGTAGGAAGTAATCAATAGCCTTTTTCTTTTCTTTTCTTTTTTTTTTTTTTGTTTGTTGGGGGTATTTGGTTTTAATGCCTTCACAAATTAATTTTGATCATGGAAGAAATTCCAAAGCTTTGCAAAATTATTGGAAGTGAGGAATACGTGCACAAGTTCAACACCTGAAGTCCACTTATGTGGATATCACACATAGTTTATGACTTTACAAAATAAAAGATTTTGCTAGGAGAAAATCAAGAAAAGGAAAGAAATGAACCACCCAAACTTTGAACTTCATTTTGAGGTCCAGAAGCGTGTTCTCATTTAGTATACGCCTAGGACTGGAAATGATCATCTAGAGTTATGATTAATAAACTAAAACTTAGAAAAGAAAATGTTTTTATTTACTTTGAAAGAGAAAAGTTCATTTATCTGGGATAAATAAATAGAAAGAAAGAGAAAAAAAAACAATTCATAAGCTTGACCAATTGAGAAAATAAGGAAATAAGAAAAACTAGATCTTACCATCCGTGGAACACTTCGACAAAAGCACATCGATGCCTTTGCTCGTATTCGAGGATTCTTGTGCTTAAGATATGGCTGCAACTTTGGTAACAACAGAGAAGGAGAAACACATGTGGTCATTGCTATCAAAGCTCTTTCAGCAGCCTCGCAGACAAAGCGTTTATCTTGTGAAGATTTTAGAAGAAGTTGTACAAGCTGGACCCAGACGACACAAATAGAGCAACAATAAGGAAACCAAACAAATGAAAGAACGAATGAGGATGGGCATCATATGCTCATCATAAAACAAGACAATGAATTGATCCATTATGAATTAAAGATGAAAACTTACTAGAGGTTCAACCAAATCAATTATTTGATCACAGTATGCATTGAAGATATCCTCGGCTGTCATGATTGCAGTTTTACAAACAGCACTTCTTGGATTTTTCAAGGATTTTACAACAAGTGAGATCACACTCTCCCTGATCATATAAGGACAAAGAATGAGAACTCTAAAATCGAGAATGAAAAAAGCTACCTAACTTGAACCACCAAAAGAAAGAGGGAAAAGGAACACTGGCCCCCACTCTCTTTGTTATGTGTCTACAGAAGGGTGTTCTGTGAATTAGTAAAATGACAGCAGAGTGTTTCAGTAATTGTGCAACCCTTTGAAATTTATAAAGTCTTCACCTGGACAAATGTCAAGAAGGGGGAGGTAAAGGGTTTTATCTGCTGATGCACCTAAGCTAGCATACCTTATAGTAAACAGCAATATCTAATGATTTAAAGAATATATTATTGAAAATGTTCTCTCAATCAAATTAAATTACTGGGTAAGAACCGAAAACCTACAAAATTTCAAGCATTGCTTCCTTGTGAAATATTGACAATCGGCGAACATTATTGAGAGCTTCACATGCCAAAACCCAATCCTTGGAGCCCAATCCTACTAAAAGTGTCTAAGAAACAAGAGAAACACATTAGATTAATTCTTAGGTAGCAGGACAGCAGAAAGAAACTCTCAGCAGCAGCATCAAACATTTCAAGATTTTTGGGCCAAGCAACAAGGCATCAAAAGGGAAGCAGAGTAACCCATACCTTGAGACTTGCATCCACATCTTCTAGATCTGTGAGATTCTCAGATTCTATATACTCTATCTCTGAAGTTCCTACCTCTACTGCACCATTCACAGCTTCACCTTCATTTACCAGAGTTGTAGACAAAGAAGCAGGATTTTGCCTGTGCCAGTTGTCAAGATTTTCATTGGTGTTCTCAGCACAAAGCTTCGTAATCCCCTTACTAGAACTTTCATTTTTCCTCTCAGATCCTGGTAGCATATTGAGATCTTTCAGGGCTTGAGACATCCCTATTGGGCTCAGAAATATGAAAGCAAACACACAAAAGTAAGTAATTTAACATTCAACCATCATAGAAAAGTTTTTTAAGGAAAGCAGAAAGTAGACACTCAATGAATCTATGGATAAGTAAGGAAACAAGTAAACAGAGAAAAATAAACATGACCTACATAGATGGCAACAATTGAACTCTAAGTTATATATATATACACACACACATTATACAAGGCTCACAGATTTGTTTGCTGAGCACAAAAGAAATCACATTACACAAAAAATTGCACAAAAACTAATGAAAATATGGCTTAATATTTGAAAAATACCAGCTGCAATTATGTGCCCTTTCTGGATGGAATGAAATCAAAGGGTCTATGAGACAAGTCCATAGGAGGAAGAGATCTTGAAATTTGTGACGGAAAGTATTGGTTCATGGGCATCTGCGGAAATGGCTTCTTTGCATGTTTCTCTTTAAGCTTTCTTGGGTGGGAAAGTCTATTTTTAAGTGTAATTAGGGCTCCTTGTTTTAATCTTTTTCATTCTATTCTGATTTTTCTATTGGATTGGCTGGTTCTTCAATGTAAAGTCCTTTACTGTATTGATGGGAATGCCTATCTATCTGGATGTCTCATGTAATCTTTCTCTTATTTAAGTAAATTTACCATACTTTCTTCGAAAAAATAAACCAGTAAGGACAAGAAAGGTACACGCAGGCCCAAAAGAAGGGAAGACAAATTCAAAGACATAAACCAAATAGCAGCTAAAGGCAAACAAAAGCCCCTAAACCCCCTCCCCCCCCCCCAAACATTACTCAAGAAATTAGCATCACTATACCAAGTTTAACAAGGCTCTCCTCTCCTTAGCAGAAAGATCCACAAGAGAGTTGGCCAATCTTGGAATCCACCTGAACAAGATGTTTATTTTAGATGCCGAAGACCTAAGATCCTTTATGAGATGCTAAAGGGGTCAAAAATCATACACAAATCCACTGCAAATATCAACCTCAAACCATGAACACAAGCTAAAAACTAAAGTCTAGTTGAATTCCCATAATGGGTTATAGCTCAGGTCAAAGCCAATTGGTCTTTACAGCTGTTGTGTAACCAAACTGAAATAAAGATAGGTTGGTTGACTTACTTCAAATATTAGATCAAATAAAAATACAACCAAACCAGGATGATAGAAGGGTACTGGACTCTGACCAATGGCTCGTTCACTCTCAAGCCTATCCATAGCTGTCAAGGCATCGACCTCCCTCCCTCTCTTGTTTCTATCAGGGCATCCTGGCTGTCACCAACACTATAAGGCATTGGACTCCACATTAGTGTTAATTACAATCATTGGCATATCATGTTTGTCCTAATATCAAAACCTTATGTGACCATAGTCATACATATGAAGGTATTAACTAGAAAAGTGCACTTTTTCACTGTAAAGGGGCCACTACTTGGTGTAATGGTAAAATCACGGGCTGTGTTCAAGTCTGAGAGCAACCGCTTTTTGCAAAAAAAAAAAATGCTAGGTTAGGTCTGTATCCAGTCTACCCTTCCCAAGACCCCAGATGGCATACAAAAAATTAACCAGATGACCCCAGATTACGAGAAATTAAAAACCAGATTATAGTACTCATATACATACAAAAAATGAACCAAATTACAAGAAATTAAAAAAAAAAAAACAAGCAAACAAACAATATTGTATTGCAAATTGAGTAGCATCTTTAGATCTACAAACTAATATTTCTGATAAGTTAGGATGGAGAAGCCCAATAATCGACAAAGTTATAAATTTGGTAACACAGTTAACGTTTTGGGGTATTAAGTCCTTAGTATTAGCTAACCATGCAGCTTTGCCAATGTAAGCTTGTCTTACACTGCCAATCCAAAGCTTGGATAAAGGAGGAAGATTGTCTTCAATTGGCGGCTAGCACTAAAACTTCTGCAAAATTCTTATGTATGGTTGTAAATTGATTGAATTAGTCCAATTCAAATTCAAATCCTATTTGTAAGTCAGTTTTGGATATCCATTTGGCCATATTCAGATCTAATTAGATTTGAACATATAATCCTTTTAATAATCAAATCAAATTTGGATACTACTATTTGATTCAACCCATTATGATCAATCCAATGCTCTTAGATAAAATATCGTTTTTTAGTATTAAAATTCTCTAGAATTAGAATTACATTGGATTTGGGGCTTAGATAAAGTGTTTTTTCCATTTATGGTATAGATTTTGTGTTTATATTTATTTTATATAATTTACTTACATTTCAATCAAATTGAACTCAATTCAAATCAGATATTCGGAAATATAAACAAATCATATTCAAATCTATGTTGTGCATATCCGTCAAATAAGGTCATTACCCAATGTTGGTCCTAGCTATCTGGGGACTTGGGAGTGGTGGATACGGTCCTAACCTTTAACATACTTTTCTACACAAACTTGCCGCTCTCATACTTGAAGTCTTGAACCTGTGTTCTCACACTTGAGTCACTGGACAGCCCGAGATGTACATATCCAACAGATATTGAATCAAATTCAGATCTTGGGTTCTTATTAGATTGGATTCAAATATACCCTTGTCTTGTTGTCCAAATTCAGTCGAATCTACTTGCAGACCTACTCTTATAAACATAGATCTTAAATCATCATTCTGTGCCCACGCGAGGGCATTCCCCAAAAGTGATGTGCTACACCTTAACCCAAGTGTGTTGAGAAATGACAATAGTTGCCCATCATTTAACAATGGATATGACATTAAACAACAAAGAATGGCATGACAAGATTCATCTAGCTAACCCCATACAGATTGGACAAGGCTTAGATGATGATGAACATTAGCCACCCATGCAATATTGTTGTTGCCTTGTTGGTACTTGGTAACATTTTTTAGTCTATTAACCACAATATATATATATATATATATATATATATATATATATTATATATAGGTTAGAACAAATTATCACTTCATTAAATTATTAGATGCATCATGCATCGGTTATCAGTAAAAAGATTAACATATTCCAAAAGACGGGTTTATATGCACCAGCCAAACAAAGCAAAGCAATGCCTAGCGGAACACATCCATGATTCATATTCATGTCATCGATCCCTTGTAGCAATGCCAAATCTGAAACTTAAATTTGCAGCAGAACTACAACGAGATGCGGATGACCACAATACAACAAGAACGATATCAACAGGGTAGTTAATCACACAATTTGTGTAAGAGAATTTGAGACAGCCATATATGATATAGCCCAACTAATCAACATAAACAAGTAGCCCTATGTGCCTTTAGTAACGAAAAAAATGATAAAACAAACGCACTAAAACCACCAAAAGACAAAACAAACTCGATAATGCAGAAAACAACAGAGATCTACATGATGAAAAAACTGTAGCCAAACAAGCGTCGGCATTCCCAAATAAAAACAAAAGGCAAAATATAACGTGGCAAATCTAAAACTGAAAGAGAAACAAGATCACGTCGTTTACTTATCCAACAGATCTAATTCTTCCAAAGCAGTTTCAACACAAATTCTACCATTTCCTCAACAGATTTAATATCCAAGTAGTGAGAAATATAAGCTCAATTAGGGCAAACTAAAAACCATCAACAGGTAATTCGAGAAAGGTATAATACGGATATAGAGAAAGAGATATAAACGAGTTACCGGAACAGATGAAGCGAGGCGTCGGAGAACCGGAGATGTGGATGCAAATATTTTCAGAGAATCAAAGAGGGATCATCACTTAAGTAGCATCACTGAATCTGAGCAGACTTCAGGGAATTAGGGAATTTAATATGGAGAGAGAGAGAGAGAGTGTGTGTGTGTGTGCGCCTGCGTCTGTATCTATCTCTTGTGTGATTGTTAATAATTTTACTTTGTAACCGGCGAAGCGCGCAGTTGTGCTCGACGTATCTTTTGATTGCCAGACCTTAGCCGGCTGGCACGGAAATTCGCATGTGACCGCCGAGCACAGTAATAAATTTTTTCGTGTTTATTTCTTTTTTTAGGGCAATTTGGTGAAACCTGCCTGAAGTTTTTGATCGGTGTTGAAATCTCTCCTAAAATGTGATAATTGCAATCACCCCTCACTTACAAAAGGCGCGAAAATGTCTAAAATACCGAAGCTGATTTTATAAAAAATAAAAACACAATATAAAGTTACGAACTTCATGAACAATAACAAAAATAGAGTTTAAAGTTGTTAATGATTGATACGAAAGACAAATTTAAAAAATAAAGCGATTGATATAAAGATAAATTTGAAATTTTAAAAAACAAACATATTGATCAAACTTCAAAAGTGATTTCAGCAATGGTAATTGGTGGAAGGTTTCAGTAATTTACCCTTCCAATCAATTAACATATTCGGATTATTTCTTTTGTCCGATTATTTGGCATTGGGGGATTTCTCTGTCTCCATGGCCCTAGATTCTGGCAATCAGTAACTATATTCCAATAGTCCAGTCAATACGGTGCAGTCAACCCTCGCGAAAGCAGATCTAGTAGGACAGTTGAACCGAAATGGAATATGTTGGATTGTTGGTTAAAGAGCATTTGGTGAAAAACGAGTTCACATCTGCGCCTCACAACGTCCTACAGCACATTTTCACCGTGTATTGGAAATATCTCCCAAAGTAGATGGTATCATTTGGGAGATGTTCTCAATATACAGTGAGAATGTGATGTGGGGCGCCCCCTTGTGAGATGCAGATCTGAACTCGATAAAAATAATTGATGGGGGCATGGGTTTCTGTGGGTATTAATAATTTAATAATATGGGGTTTTTAATTACCAAAAGATAAATAATATGGTGCCAGTCTTGGTAGTTAAATCAGTAGGTCACCAACTGGCCATGAGTGGCCTGCTGAAGAGTTATGGGATCCACTGTTACATCTTTGTCTGAGGAGTACTTGCCCAACAAACGTTAAAATCCAATATGGGCTGAGCTGGGTTGGGGCCTCACGCCTGTACACGGAGCCATTCTAATAAAGACATACTCGAATTCGAATTCCATACGATATTCGATGGGGAAAACTCTATGATGCCGGAAATATATGATATCGGAAAGAGTTTGGCCCTTCACAACCCCTGATGGATGAGATTAGGAATGGCAGTGGGGTGGGTTTGGAGGATTATATTTTTCGTCCCTGATTTCGATTTTGAAATTAATCCTATCCCTATTAGGGGTGTAAACGGATCGAATTCGAATTGGATCAGGTAATATCCGAATTCGAATATGATTATAAAATCCGATATCCGAATTTGGTTCAATATCCGATAGATATTGAAAATTAATATCCGAATTCGAATCCGATTAAATGCTTTTAGTAAATATGTACATACATTGCACATGAAATTTTTAAATTATTATTATTATTATTATTAAATTTTGTTTTTCATTGCTATCACAAATAAAAATATTTTTTTATTTTAACAAGTGTTTTTATTTAATATGATGGATATATAATATTAGAAATGTTCCAAAATGTTTTATTTCAATTATGATATCATGAGTTTCATTGAAAAGTTGGATTGTTGACCCACCATCTAGATAAGAAAATAGATTAATTTGCATTGGGATTAGTTTTAAATTATATATTTCATCTACATTATATAAATAATTTTTATCTATTACACTTAATTTTTGCTTGACATAATTATATTTTTTTGTATCATATGTTTTATTTATTTTAATTTTTTATTATTTAATTATGATGTTATTTATTAACCAATTTGACCCTAAATGGTTAAATTGCTTACCCACCACCAAGAGGGAAGAAAATGGTTTATTTTCAAACTACTTTTCAAAATATTTATATTTATACTATTAAAATTAACTTTGTGGATTTAATTAATAGAATTTAATGATGAGAAAAGTATATCTTAAATATAGGATTTAATGAGAGAATGCACATTAGATATGGGATTTAATGAGAGATTAGGAAAATAGTTTTATTTCCAATTGGTCTTGAATTTTATATTCCATTTTCATCATTAATAAAAATATTTCTTATTTATCATACTTATTATTATTTAATATATATATATATGATGTTATAACTATTCCCTTTTTTTTAATTTCTACATATTTTGCACTTTATCTATTCTTTTATTTTATTATTTAATTGTGGCAACATGGATTGGCCCATTTGACCCAAAATGGTTTAATTTTTTACCACCACCTAGATGAAAACACTATTTTTTTCTAGGTAGATTTTAAAGTATAAGTTTTTATTTATTGTAATTATTAATTTATTATGTATGGATTTGATTAATATAATTTAATGATGAAAAGAAACAAAAATGACTTAAATACATGATTCAATGAAGATGAATGCAAGTTAATATCTTAAATGTTGAGATTTAATGAGAGAGAATTGAATGCATCAATTATCTTAAATTTACCTATTTTCAACTCATTTAGTATCAATAACCGATTACCTTATAAATATTTATTATTTATCATACTCATTATTGTTTAATATGCCGAATATATGATGTTAAAAATGTTCCCTTTTTTAATTTCTATATATTTTTTTGCATTTTATCTATTTTTGAATTTTATTATTTAATTGTGGCAACATGGATTTGCCCATTTGACCCAAAATGGTTTAATTTTTTACCACAACCTAGATGAAAACACTATTTTTGTAGGTAGATTTTAAAAGTATATGTTTTTATGTTATTGGAATTATTAATTTATTATGTATGGAGCTAATTAAAAGAATTTAATGATGATAAGAAACAAAAATGCCTTAAATATATGATTCAATGAAGATGAATGCAAGTTAATTCCTTAAATATTGAGATTTAATGAGAGAGAATTAAATGCATTGATTATCTTAAAATTACCTATTTTTCAACTCATTTAATATCAATAACTGATTACCCTATTTGCTCTCATTTTTTATCAATAAATTTAAATATAGAGGGATAAATTTTGTCCTTAGAAAATTCCAGGAATATTTTTGAGACCATTTGTGCTTTTTAAAGTAGTATAGATATATATAGTAATATATATTATATATTATATTTTTACTTTTTACTTTTTTAAATCGAAATAAACCCACCTTCATTTGACTTTTTGAGTTTCCCCCCTTTCCCCTTCTTTGATACCTAAAGGTCAATACCAAAACTAAAACCTTTGCTTTCCTCTTGTTCATCTTCCTCCCTAGTTCCCCTTGCTTTCATCCGGCGTCGGTTGTCATCTTCCGTCATTTGACGTTGGTGTTGGTTGACATACGTCCTCAAACGGCCTCTTCCCCTCCCTTCTCTATTACAGCCACGCTAGAAGGCCCATAATTGAGAATTGTTTCTCCCTCTCTCTCTCTCTCTCTGTCTCATGTCATCTCCTTTGCCACTTTGCGCCAACCGCCAAGCGGCAATGCCGGTCGCCGGTAAACACTAAGCCACCAAAGCCATGCGCCAACTATTCCCTCTTCGGCGACACCTATCATCTCCGCCACCTCTCACTTCAAGTTCAAGCAACAACAACCAATCTGACACCAACAAATCAACCACCACTTCAATGCTCATTGTACAAGTTCGACTTCATGCCTTTAGTTTGTTTAAGTTCCGACACCAATAAATCGACCACCACTTAAGTGTTCATTGTACAAGTTCGACTTCATGCCTTTAGCTTGTTTAAGTTTTTTTTTTGCATAAATATTATTTATAGTTTTTTTTCGTAAATATACAGGCCATTAGACTTCAGCTTGTATTTTCATTTTAGCTTGTTCATTTATGGTGTATTTTTTCTTTTTCTTTTTGGATTGTTACTGAATGAGTGAATGAATGTTGATTAATAGTTTAGTTTGTTTTACTTAATGAATGTTGATTAATAGTTTAGTTTGTTTTACTTAATGAATGTTGATTAATAGTTTAGTTTGTTGTATTTTCATTTCAACTTGTTTTAGGTTTTTTTTTTCATAAATATTGGTGTGTTTGTTCATTTATAGTGTATTTTTTTCATTTGTTTTTGTATTGTTACTAAATGAATGTTGATTAATAGTTTAGTTTGTTGTATTTTCATTTCAGTTTGTTGTAGGTATTTTTTATCTTTATTTTGCATAAATAATAGCGTGTTTGTTCATTTATAGTGTTTTTTTGGATTTTTACTAAGTGAATGTTGATTAATCGTTTAGTTTGTTATATTTTCATTTCAGCTTGTTTTAGTTTTTTTTAGCACAAATATTAGTGTATTTGTTCATTTATAGTGTATTTTTTCTTTTTTTTTATTGCTACTAAATGAATGTTGATTAATAGTTGTTTGTTGTATTTTCATTTCAGCTTGTTTTAGTAAATTTTTTATCTTTTTTTTTCATAAATATTAGTGTGTTTGTTCATTTTTATCTCAAAGAACATGTCAAAAAACTAACCTAAGTATGTAGTTTACTCTATCAATTTTTATGTAATTTTGTAATTGGTATATCTATTTGATGAATGTGAAATTTTTCTAATTCTTTCATTCTCATTTATGTTGGTTCAATTCTCATTCTTATCCAAGATGAAATTCTAAAACGGACAAGAATGAGTAAAAAATAGGCAAAATGATAAAATATTGCTATGAACCAAACACTTTTTTTCTATAAATGAATTATTTTTAGACTAACAAATGTCCTATGTTGCTCATTTTCATTCTTAAAAAAAAATCGTGCCGGTATTCACAAGCATCCAGCCTAGGTCTCCAACAATCAATGTTTACCAGTTGGCATATATGTACTTTCATAAAAATGCTTTTATAAAAGTGCTTTCATAAAATTACTTACATGAAAGTACTTTTATAAAAGTGCTTTCATAAAAGTACTTTTGTAAAAGTTCATTTATAAAAGTGTTCATAAAAGTTTTATAAAAATATTTTCTTAAAAGTACTTCCATAGAAGTGCTTTTGTACGATTAATTTTGTAAAAGTGCTTTCGTAAAAGTGATTTTATAAAACTACTTTCTAAAAGTGATTTAGTAAAGTGCTTTTGTAAAAGTACTTCCATAAAAGTGCTTTTATAAAAGTACTTTCAAAAAAGGCTTTCGTAAAGTTCTTTTATAAAAGTGCTTTCATAAAAGTGTTGTTATAAAAGTAATATCGTAAAAGTGCTTTTATAAAAGTGTTTTAATATAAAAGTACTTTTATAAAAGTGTTTTTGTGAATGTACTTTTGTTAAAATGCTTTTGCAAAAGTAAACATCTACGACAACAATTTTGTAGGTAGAGTTTCCTAAAATAATGAAATGAGCAAGATGGGGCATGATTATTTTTCATGCTACAGGCTACTCAAATTTTGTGTTATGGACTTGATTTTTCATTATAAAAAGAATGTGTTCCTTGGCAGTAATTTTGTAACCCCGTTCGCTCTTCAGTAGGTTATTTACCCAGGTAAATGCAGTTACCTGAGAAACACTTACTCGGGTAAGTGAATTTACCCATGTTCTTTTATTTCTCATGTAAATAAGGTAATGACCATTTTATCCATAAAAAGCCATTATTAAAGGGGGCATTTTTGTCCCATTCAAGTGTTGAAAAGAACACCCCCTAAGAGAATGAAGCCCATAGCAGTGAACCAAACATGGCCTAAATTTGCAAGCAAGTTTTTATAATTCAGACTCTCACTAGCTCTTGATGCAAAGTTGCAAACCATCAATATCTACCCCAAGAGGCCAAGACTCTACAAGCATTGTAGCTAAAAAATGATATAGCTGGTGTCCCAATACTCTGCAGGCAAGTTCCTCATTTTGACAGTCCTTTTATCTTCATTAGTTCATCTAATATAGTTCAAATTCAATGCAGGAATTCATGTAGAAAAAGTGGCTGAGATGATTGGATTACATGCTGATTTGGATTACAAGTGAACCCTTCAATGATTTAGTATAAATAAAACTTTAATATGCCCCAATGCCTATTTATTTATTAAAGTTTTATGAAATGATTACAAAATGAGAACATTCATTTTTATGCCAAACATCTAGTGAGAGTTGTACAAGAATCAAGGGTGATTGTCCTTTATACATACAGCTAATATTCACGTTTTTAGATTAGAGGAATTGAACAAATTACATAAACTATAAGTCTATAACTTATTGGAACATTCAATAAAATAAAAATGAAAAAAAGTGTATAAATTTAAATTAATTTATTTTAATATGTAAATTGGTTTTGATGGGGGGAGGTTTTTTTCTTTTTCTTTTTTTTGAGTGGAAGGTTATTGCACAAAATAGATAAATAAATAAATAAATTGAACTGCAATTAACCGGTCCACCGGTCATCAATTTAGTTTCGGTTCAAATTATTAAGAAACCGACCAAGTCAGTTTGGTTACGTAAGCTCCCCTACCTATCCCCCACTAATATTTCAATTTCATGATCAAACCAATTAAGCTACAACCAGACGGGTTTTAACTAGATTATATTATTTAACTAGATTATATCGTGGGTTGATTTAATGAGTCTCAAGGCATTGTCATCTCATCAATTAACAACGATACAACATAAGTGGCCCATCCCACCTTGATTCTTATTTCGTGGCCCAACCAATTCCATGCAGGCTACAAACCAATTGAGTCGAAAATGGACTAGCTGTTATGTCATGGATTTTAAGGAGATTTATATTATACATTTGGTAAATACGATGATGTACTATTGTTTTTATATAAGTGGTTAAACTTAAAGACTTGTTAGCTTTGTTTTTTGCAATGAATTGTTGAGGAGGCTGCAAGTTCCTTAGTGGTCGAAATTGATGTTGGGTCTATTGTTATACTTTCAACTATTTTATTGTTGAAATCATCTCTGCACTAAGCTTGTGGTTGTTGTGAAATAAAACGGTAGGGAAGTCTGTAGAATCTTGTATAGGTTTTCTGATCATTTTCAACCTAGTCCATAAATTTCAAACTTGGACCTAGGTGTTGTGTTTAAACTAAGATTGGGCTGAGGCCAACATCAGGCCCAAACCCTCTCACACTCACTAGTGCAATAACATGTGTTGTATATGTGTGCAAGTAAATATTAACCCATATATGATATATTATTTGGATTTAACTTTTACGTAAAATGAATGAATATGACATAAATGGGAATGCGATGGATGAGTGAAAAACTAAAAAGGATATGATGATAAATTAAGTCATTCATAGGAGCCTAGGAGTTGTTTCGATAATTTGTGAAATGAGAGAAAATAGACTAAAATGATTCAGTCACATGCATAAAATACCATCAACAACACTAATTAGAAAAAATGATTTGTTACAAGTTAAAAAATGTTTAAAATGGCTAGGGCCGGGTAGAGAAACAAGGACTTAGGTATAAGTAGTAAAAAATGATTCATTCAAGCACTAATAAATTTAATAATGGATATGTATTAACTAAAATGGAATGGTGAATAAGGATTCATGTAGCTTACCCATATAGTTGGGGTAAGGAATGGATGATGATGATAATGACCTTCACTGAAACCAAGGAAACTATCTACTCTCTCTCTCTCTCTTATATGTTACTTTATATTATATTTTCTATTTTATATAGAAATATTATAAAATGACACTTATAATAATATAATAATTTATAGGGGTCGACTATGATCCTTAAAGGACATGATATCGGAAAAAGTTAAAACCAATCAATAATATTATAAAACTATAACCAATCATGTGGATTTTCATCAAAATTCACAAATTGTTGTGATCGATCAAAGCCTTTCTGATATGATGTCTTTCCCAACATCATAAATTTAATATGAATATATAAAATGATATATTTAATATTTTATACATATAGGTAGGATTGGCAATCTTGACCCACACATAGGGGTGCAAACGGATTAGATCACGATCCAATGTAATCTTATTTGGTCGAATTTGGATAATCTCTTATCAGATATTTGGATCGGATAATAGGATTCGATCAGAAAATTGGATTAGATTCGGATCACCCCTATCCGATCCGATATATATTATATCTATACTATTTCAAAAAGTACAAAAAGCCTCAAGAATATTTGTGGAATTTTGTGATGACAAAATTTACCCCTATATATTTGAATTTATTGATAAAAACGAGGGCAAATAGAGTAATTAGTTATTGATATCAAATGAGTTGAAAATAGTTAATTTTAAGATATTCAATGCATTCAATTATCTCTCATTAAATCCAACATTTAAGGTATTAATTTGCATTCACCTTCATTGAATCATATATTTAAAGCATATTTGTTTCTTCTCATCATTAAATTATGTAATTAAATACATACATAATAAATTAATAATTTTAATAACATAAAAGCATACTTTTAAAATTTACCTTGAAAAAATAGTGTTTTCATCTAGGTGGTGGCAAGAAATCAAACCATTTGGGTCAAATGGGCCAATCCATGTTTCCATAATTAAATAATAAAATTCAAAAATATATAAAATGTAAAAAATATATAAATTTAAAAGGGGACATTTTTAACATCATATATTTGACATATTAAACAATAATAAGTATGATAAACAATGTTTTTTAAAACCTACCTAGAGGCCGACCCGCTTTTGCCATTGGGTTACAAGCCACTAATTCGACTACCAAGGTCAAATGAGTCAGACCGCTCTGCGTCAATACTATGTGTGTGTAAAAATACATATTTTATCAATAAATAGTATAATTATGTTTTACATATATATTACATATAGTATATGTATTATGTTACATTTATTTATGCTTTTTAATTTCATTTTAAAAAATATTAAAAATTGTAATTTGGGGCCAAAAAGGGGTTTTCACGAAAATAGCAAGGCAAGGCACATAATGCCCTTGGGACGTATAGATCTTGAAAAATTACTCAACATAATTGGGACATCGAACTACAAAGTTATGGCTTCCAAAAGTTTGCACGTAATTAAATGCGCAACCTACAACTTAGTTACTGGGTTGAACGGGCCAATGGTTGAACTACCCAAGTTATACTATTTTTAACCAAAAAGGGGAGTTTCAACAAAACAAAACCTAGAATCAAGGTTAAGTAACGGTTCGAGCGGTTCAATAGGCCATGTCAACAACAAGTTGAAAACATCGATGATAAATAAGAAATGTTTTTATTGATGATGAAAATGAAATGTAAAATTTAAAACCAATTGGAAGTAAAACTATTTTCCTATTATCTCTCATTAAATCTCATATCTAAGGTATATTCTCTTATTCAATCCTATATTTAAGATGTATTTTTATCATCATTAAATTATACTAATTAAATCAATAACATTAATTTTAATAATAATAAAAATAAATAATATGAAAAATAATTTGAAAACAAAACCATTTTCTTTCCTCTCGATGGTGGGTAAACAATTAAACTATTTAGGGTCAAATCCATTAATAAATAATTTTATAATTAGAAAATAAAAAAAACTAAAACAAATAAAAAATATAATACAAAAAAAAATAAATAAAAAGAATCGGGCATGTCATTAATATTGTATATTTAGAATACTAAACAAAAATAAGTATGAAATGTACGAAGTATTTTTGTAAATGAAAATGGAATGTCAAAATTAAAATCAACCTACAAATGAAATGATGGCATAGTCAAATAATAAAATTTTTAAAAATATAAAATACAAAGAATCACAAAAATAAATATTATACATAAGATATAGGGTAAAATACAAAATCTTCCCTCAAAGTTTTTGACAATCATAAAAACCTCCCCTATAGTTTCATTTTAGCAAAAACCTCCCCCCTATTTTTGACAAAGTCAACAAATACCTTCCTTCCGTCAATGACCAAGATGGAAAACGTTAAAGAGATGACCATTTTTTTCAAAATACCTATTTTACCCTTTTATCGAACACTGTTCATCTTCTTCCTCACACACGAATGGCGGTGCACTCCCCCCTCCAACCTTCCATCTTCTTTAATTTTCCTCTGATTCTCTCTCTCTCCCCAACAACGGCAAAATGGCGGTGTACTATTCATCCCTGTGTATCCTCTTGCTCTCCCTTTATTCTTCTTCTTCAGTTTATCTGATTTAAATCAAGAAAAATAGAACAGAACATAAGCTACAACAACGTTCCTTAAAAAATCATTGGTAAAAGGGGATTTCTATAAATGTGTCTGTTTTACAGTTTCATCTTTCGATTCTTTGCGCTACTTATTTCTGCAAAGAATCATTATTTATCTCTACAAGATTGGAACGACCAGAGTAGCACCCAGATTGGGACGCCCAACCTCAACATTCTCTTTGCTTTCGTCGGAATGTTGAGGTTGGGCTTTAATCTCAACCCACTATTGCTTTTCTTGCCCAACCCATGCTTCGTTGGTTAGCCACTGACGCTAATCTCAAGGAAGGGCTCGATTACACAGATGGTTCTAGGATCAAATGCTGGGGATGCTCGCCATGAAGAGGACGATGAGGAAACAAAGTTTTGGAAGCAGCCAGATGGTTAGGGTTATCGACCATGCTTAGATTTCAGCGATGAGTATCAGAGGTCGAGTGAAGAGATCGTGAAGGACCGGATAAAGTATCTGCTGGTTGTGGTTTTTGGTGGGATGAATAAGCAAAGGAATCAGATAGTTGATACCGTTGTGATTGCTCAGATTCTTGGTGTTGCTATGGTCGTTCCAATCTTGCAAGTCAACGAGATATGGGGAGATGAAAGGTAAAGATAGTTTCATCAATAGAGATAGAGACATTAATAAACAAGAGGACACGCAAAAGATGAACAATGCACTGTTATTCTGCCATTGTTGGGGGGAGAGAGAGAGAGAGAGAGATAATCATAGGGAAATTAAAGAAGAGGGGACGTTGGAGGGGGGCACCGCCATTCTGCCGTTGTGCGTGTCAGGAAGAAGGTGAACAATGTTCGAGAAAAGGTAAAATAGGTATTTTGAAAAAATGGTAATCTCTTGAATGTTTTCGGTATTGGTCATTGACGGAAGGGAGGTATTTGTTGATTTTGTCAAAAATAGAGAGGAGGTTTTTGCTAAAATGAAACTATAGGGGAGGATTTTATGATTATCAAAAACTTAAGGGGAGGTTTTTCTATTTTACCCTAAGATATAATGTTATATATTTGATGGAGGGAGATTTGGCCCGACCCCTTGGCCAAATCTATATTTATAAAACTATAGGACCGGCAGCTAGGACCGACCGGATCGCACATCATCAATATTTATAAAAATAAAATATTGGGTACATATATAATATTATACATTCATTATATTGAACGAAAATAATTATTATACATAAGATAATTTTATCAATAATGGAAATGTAATACAAAATTTAATATCAACCTAAAAATCAAACTATTTTTCTTTTTGGGTCGTGGGTTGGTGGTTTGAGTCAAATGGATTAGTTGATGATATAATAGTTAAGTAATAAATATTTGAAAACAATAAAAAGTAAAAGTAATCAAAAGAATATACAAAAAAATATATATTAATTATGTCAAACAAAAATTAAGTGTGATAAGTACAAATTATGTATATAATGTAGATGAAATATATAATTTGAAATTGGTCCGAAAGCAAATCTATTTTCTTATTTAAATGGTGGGTCAATGATCCAACTTCCCAAAGAAATTCATGATGCCATAATTGAATAATAAATATTTTAAAAAAGATAGAACACAAAAGATAAAAAAAGTACCGAGTTTTGTCAATGACATTTCAGAACATTTCTAATGTTATATAATCATCATATTAAATAAAAACAATTATTAAAATAAAAAATATTTTTATTTAAGACATAAATGGAATATAAAATTTAGTAGTAGTAGTAGTACTACTACTACTACTACTACTAATAATAATAAATAATAATAATTGTAATTTAAAATTTCTATAGGTGCATATTTAGTACAAGTATTTAAGTTTATTTTAACCATATTGTTACTTTTATTAACTTTCAATTTTTATCCTAACTATGATATATCTAAAATTCAAGTAATTAATATGAAAAAAAGATCATACGTGTAACGCACGTGCTTAATTGCTAGTATTTATAAATATAATTTTATAAATTTGTTATAAAAAATATGTATATATGTGATGAAAATAATTAAAAAATACTTGTATTTTTTGTTTTTACTTTATTTAAATTAGTATTTTTTAATTTCTTTTAATAATTTATTAATTTCTAAAGAATACAAGTCGGATCGGATTAGATCCGAAGATCCAACTTATTGATAGGATTTGAATTCAAATCAAGTCCTATCAGATCCGATCCGATCTGACATGAACAATGTCGGATCCGATTCAAATATACCTGATTTAAATCCAATCCAATCCGTTTGTATCCCTACCCACCATTTGAACAAGGGGTCAATGTGGGTCAAGTGACCCATTAGGGTCAAGGGTAGAAGGGTCAGGGTGGGTTGGGTCGAGAGTACCCACTTGGTTGTGAAGGTGAGCTTCTTAGGTTTCAAACTATTATAGAAATTACTATGAATTCAAATTTTCGGATAACCTCAGGGTGAGCTGTGCCGGTCAAGGCTTGAGGTAAGCAAGTTTCATTTATGCAACAGAGGACGTTTTTTCTCTCTCTTATCTATACAACTACAACACACACTCTCTCTCTCGATCTCGAATGGGCCCTATGGTTTGGCACAAGGATTTAGGTTTCATGGCTGAGCTTTGATTCATATGGAAATTGGTTGATATGAAATTGAAAAATTAGCTGATTTACAAAAGCGATTGATGATCTGTGGTCTTCAAATTGATTTTTGAATAGGAGTGGATGGTAGCTAAGATCAGGTTATCTGCCTCCACATCCATACAAAAGCCTATTTCCACTGTTTCTTCATATCTCAGATCTTTGACGAATTAAATCAGGTTTTGGTATTTGAGAACGGTAAAGATGGGATTTGGGCTTTGCTGGTTGTAGCACCACCGCAAACAGTGGCAACGATAAATTGAAGTGCCATTGTTGATGGAAGTTGAGTTGAAGTAGAATGAGTTTTGCAATACAAATGACGAAGCTTGTTCGCACAATTGATATTTTTTATCAATCTTTTATTTTTTTACAAAGTTTTTTTTTTATGAAAAGTAATTTTGAGTTTAAATTTTGAAATATATAATTATTTTGGATGTTTATCAATTTATTTATTTTATTAATTTTCTATTTTATTGGTTGAAATATGAATTTTTTAAATTTTATTTCTTCCATGTTTATTTTTCTTGAATTTTTTATCGATTTGTGTTTTTTTCTACAATCATTGCTTCTTTGCAAATTTATGTCAATTTGTGTGTTTTATTATTTTTGTTTTTCTTAATTTTCTTAATATTTGTATTTTATTTGGCTAAAATATTTGTAATTTCATAATCTTTTCATTAGGTTAAAAGGTCATATGGGTGGGTCAGGGTCAAGGTGGGTTGTGACCCACTAAGACCCATAAATATGGGTGGGTTGGTACTCAACCCTCACCCAACCCAACCCAATCCAATCTACCCATTTGCCACCCCTACAAACTCGGAACCAAGCCAGACCTAACTCAGCTTATGTCTTAGGCCCAAAACTTGGGCTTGGCTAGGCTGGGACCTATGTCATAGCCCTCGTCATAGGTGCAAAGCTCGACTGGCCCATGATCACCTTAATTCGAATTTAGATTAGCTTAATGTTTTAGCTGTTCAAAGGGATGTGGAACCAATGATGAGGTTCTAAGCTAATATTAAATTCATGGGCCCCACTATAAAAAGATGCGGGCCCCTTGTATTTAATACTGGCGTGAAACTTTATCATTAGTTCCACAGCCCGTTGAACAGCTAAAGCGTTTAGCTAAACCTTGCTCCCCTGATTCGATCCCACCCAATGTTAGGGAAAAGCTGGATTCCACTAGGATCTAGACAACCGGTCCATATGCATATTTATATAAGTGCAATAGTCAACACAAAAAGTTGTCACTTGTATATGATAAGTTCCGTTTGTTAAGGTGATGTTTGGCATCAATGCCATTTTTTGAGAAAATTGTGCCATGTAGGCGCCACATATGCTTCAAACAACACCCTTTTTGTTTGGTACAATTATTTGTTTTTCTAAGAAAAAACATTGCTCTAGACCATGCATTGGAAATCGAGAAAGTGTGGTATGTAGCAACACCAAATCAATGTTTTTGGGAAAATGGTGTGTTGCTGCCAACGATCCCGTCCACGGGATGAACACCCATTCGGTTGGTTGTGGACGGGACCGGTCCATGCTATATCGTGGACTGGTCCCATCCACACTCTATTTTTGATCAAATGCTTCACACTCTCCCTGAAAAAGGTTGAAACCCTATTGTTTGTTTCACATTTTAATATTTTTTGTCAATAAAATATTAATTATTTTACTTAATTTTTAAATTTTTAGTGTTTTATTAATAAAATAATATTTTTAAATATTGAATATTTTAATTATTTTACTATTGTTTTTATAAAAATTAATAATGATTGATTAATATTAATTTGTTGATGCATTTTTCAATATATTTATCATATAAAATGCAAAAATTAGATATTTATGATTAACTATGTAAATCAAGGTTTTTGAACCGCTGTTGACATGGACGGTTGGAACGTTTGGCCCGGAATTGTTTAGGCAAGCGGTTCCGTTTTACCCAAACACAGTTTTGCCAAAAATTGTTGAAAAAGTCAACAACCTGTTAATCCGGGTGGTCAAACCGTTCAATGGTTTTTAACCATTTTTTTATTTTTATTTTTTTTAAATTTGTTTGTTAGAACGGGCCGTCCGTTTGTCGGACCATCGACTCGAAAACTGGTGGCCAAAACGGAAATCGTCGACCCATAGAATGCCACTGTGGGTGTGGACTGGTTCAGTCCATATAGTTTGTCCACAGTTTAGAACAGTTGTGAACTGTGATATGGCGTGAATTGGTCTCTGTCACAGGGTGTGGTATAGACTAATCCACACCCACCAATTTCTCATCTACACTACAAAATACCTCAAAAACTTTTTGTTGCTGCCAGCAATGGTACCAAATAAATGTTTTATCAAAAAACACATATAAAACAACACCGATTTCAAACAAAAAATAATCGACTCTATATGTCCAGTACCATTTTTATAGAAAAAGGTGCATGTTACGAGCACGATGCCAAACAACTACTAAAATTCCATAACAGAGAAGTACGATAATCGTGTTCTGTTGTTCTTACACTGGCGCTGGCTCGATCAAGATAAAAAGGTCTCGTTATGGACTCCGTCTCGATGGTAGCGAACTTTCCCTCCTCCCTTCTTTGTTAATAACTCTTCCGTGCACTTCCGTGCAGTGAAGCAGATGTTGGCGGAGACCAGACTCACAACGAAGCCAGAGACCCAGCCAAGACGGCACGGCCCAGACGGCTCTCGTTGGAGACCCAACGTGTAGTCAATGTGGGCCTACAGAAACCATCCATTAATCTGAGAAAAAGCCCTTTTCAGCCTCATTGCGAAAACGTTTAGTCATCATAATAGACCCTCGGCCCATTAGCTGGATTGACGTCACGTGCCCTGTGATTCTGTCCCGAGTCCACTGACCGCTTCTGTGCACACAACAGAAGCTCTTGTAGTTGTAGTAGACTCGTACACCGCACTTTATGATCATGTCTCATGATTACATACCGTGCTCCTGTTTCAAGCAATCAAACCCAATATCCCGGAGGGGTATTTATGTCATTCCGGTTCCCAAAATAACATTGCACTCTTGCTTTTGCTCTCAAAAGCAGTGTCTCGTTCGTTTCGTTTCTATCCACAACAATCCATGTATGGTAAAAATAGAGACGAGACGAGAATTGGAGAAACGAGACAGATTGACAGAGCAAAGAGAAAAGGCCGGGTGAAGGGCGTGTTTGGCTACGTTGGATTAATAAACACTTCGGTGGTGGGTCTGTTTGGTCATTTCCACACTGTTCTTTCCCTGTTTTTGCCTCCATCTCCTTCTCTCACGTCTTTGGCTGCTGCGTTCAGTCGATCGGTCGAGCCGAAACGGAAAACAATTTTGACTTCTTTAATCTCAACCTTCGAATCTATAATCTCCTCCGCATTTCCCAGAGCTACGTGGAAAGAAATCGAAATTTCAAAAATAAAATGCCACGAAGAACGCATGGGGTACCGTCGAAGTTGAAATCGAAGCCCCTTCTTTAATGGAGTTCAAGGATTCCAGCAGCAGCACCAGCGACGCGAAGCCAGAGATCCGTCCGGTGCTCTTTAGCATCGATCTCAATGAGATCCCCTCGTCTTCCTCGCTCGAATCTCCCTCGTCTTTCCAGGACGCTTGCGCCGTCGTTCGGGCTTTCATTGATACCCCCCCGCCGGCTAGTCGGAACCTGGCCGAGTTGCCTGGTGAAGCCCGTGGGCCGGCGTGCAGTGCATGTGGTCGCTCGGAGGTCAGAAACAGCGTCGTGGTCTGCGACGGCTGCGAGCGCGGTTTTCACCTGAACTGCGCCGGCATGCGGGGTCGCCAGGCCATTATGCTTGAAGACTGGCGGTGTGCTGACTGTCACAACAATGGAGTGGGGAGTAAGAGGTGGCCTTTGGGAGCAGTTTGTACGGGGACGAAGCGGAGTGGTGTTAGGCTTCTTGACATCAATGCTTCTCCGCCGAGTGATGGGGATGCTGAGGGAAGCGAGGAATTACAGAATTCAAGGTTTGGGACTCTTCCGTTTTTCCTTCTGTTTGTGTTTTTCTTTCATTTCTTTAATGTTTTAGCCTCTAAGTTGGTGAGGGAAGAGGAGCTGAAAAAGTAGTTGTTTCTCTGAAGGAAAACGAAAAAAAAGAAAAGAAAAACTTGATCTTTATTCCCAAGTCCTTGTACATATATTTTTAATTGCATTAGCTGTTTTTAGCACTCGAAATTTCGAAAGAGAACTCTTATAATCGCCGGGTGGAGCTTCTTTTCGAACTCTTAGATTGTTTGCATTTTGCGGCCTGTAAACCTTGATTGCTTATCGCATTGAAAGGCTCATCTTATTTCTGTATCGTTCAAAATAACTCATTCAAGTTATGTATGCTTGGAAGCTTGCCTGTCGTTGGGTTCAGTAGCTATTATTTGCATACTGAGTCCAAATGTCCATATTTTATCAAATTCAAAAATAAGCTGCATCTGCCCGAGATTCTTTTTGGATAGTTTTGTATCTTCCCGAGATTCAACTGCTCTGATATGGTTCCGGAATTTTTTTTAGTTCGATAGTTTCAACTCTAGGAATGTTACTGTCATCGCTCATATGATGTTTAGGTTCATGCCTAATCTGAGTTCCATTTAGATAATTGGCAGCTAGGAATATGATAAACTATCATGCATTTGGTGGTTCTCCTTTCATAGGAAGGGGGAA